>NC_134502.1:7924993-8212493 GCF_040206685.1 Ascaphus truei
GAGGAGGGGGGGAAGGAGGGGGAGGAGGAGGGGGGGAAGGAGGGGGAGGAGGAGGGGGGGAAGGAGGGGGAGGAGGAGGGGGGGAAGGAGGGGGAGGAGGAGGGGGGGAAGGAGGGGGAGGAGGAGGGGGGGAAGGAGGGGGAGGAGGAGGGGGGGAAGGAGGGGGAGGAGGGGGAGGAGGAGGGGGGAAGGAGGGGGAGGAGGAGGGGGGGAAGGAGGGGGAGGAGGAGGGGGGGAAGGAGGGGGAGGAGGAGGGGGGGAAGGAGGGGGAGGAGGAGGGGGGAAGGAGGAGGAGGAGGGGGAGGAGGAGGGGGGAAGGAGGGGGAGGAGGAGGGGGGAAGGAGGGGGAGGAGGAGGGGGGAAGGAGGGGGAGGAGGAGGGGGGGAAGGAGGGGGAGGAGGAGGGGGGGAAGGAGGGGGAGGAGGAGGGGGGGAAGGAGGGGGGGGGAGGAGGAGGGGAAGGAGGGGGAGGAGGAGGGGGGGGGGAGGAGGGGGAGGAGGAGGAGGAGGAGGAGGGGGGGAGGAGGGGGAGGAGGGGGAGGAGGAGGGGGGAGGAGGAGGGGGGGAGGAGGAGGGGGGGAGGAGGAGGAGGAGGGGGGAGGAGGAGGGGGGGAGGAGGAGGAGGAGGGGAGGAGGAGGGGGGGAGGAGGAGGGGGGGAGGAGGAGGAGGAGGGGGGGAGGAGGGGAGGAGGAGAGGGAGGAGGAGGGGGGGAGGAGGGTTAAGGTGTGCAGTGTGACTTCTAGCTGCCAGGATTGCAGCACAATGCGGCCATGACATGATCTATACAGGTGTAATGGGGGTTAAAATGTATGTGTGATCCATGGTATGTCTGTGCGCACCCTTTCCCACCACGTCACCCCCACTGAATGACCGCCTGCGCACACCCTTTAATTCCCGGCTGTGCGCACCCCCCCTCCCACCACTCCCCAGTAATGACCGCCAGCGCGCCCTTTCCCACCACGCCACCCCCCCCTCTCACCCCTCCAAAATTCTCATCTCTGTCCCCCGCCCGCCACTAGCCGCCTCTCCCTCTCTCCACCCCTCCGAAACAATAAAACATATGTATGTGTCCCCCATGCACACTCACCCACTTACCCTATTTCACAGCTCTCCCGGATCGACGCCCATCACCTATCACCCGCACAGCAGATAACCAGTCTCCCCCTCAATGCCTTCCGCCACAACACCCCCCTCACCTTTTACCCACTTTACCACCTGTACACCACCTTTCCTGCCTCTCCGCCTGCCGCCTGTCACTCCCCTAACCTCAACGACCCAACTCTCACATATCCGCCTACACCCCCATCTTACTTACACCTACAACACACCTCTCACCTACCCCTCCTTAGTTGCACAACTTCACTCACCTCATCCCACCTATCAGACTCCCCTCCCACCCCCCTCTAACACACACAACTCACACCCCCTCTTACCCACCCCTGCTCAATCAGACACTTACCCACCGCCTCTCACCCACCCTATAACTACCACCTTTCAACCAGCCCCCGCCACACCCTCTGACCTACAGCACCCTCCGTCTCCCCCCTGTAACATCCCGGGCAACGCCGAGTATATCAGCTAGTCTCATATATTCTGCTGTCTGAGTGCTGGGAGCTCCCACTCTTTGTATGTGTGTGTGTTATATATATACTAGCTGATATACCCGGCATTGCCCGGGATGTAAAGAAAAATGATGATGTTGAAAAAATGTTTGTGTGTTTGTGTGCGTAGGGAAGCAGGGTGTGAGAGGCGTTAGGTTGCGGGTGTGCGTTTTGGTAGGCGTGGGGTGGTTATGAGGCGTTTGTTGGGTAGCGGGTGTAGTGTGAAGGCTGTGAGGCGGTGTTTGAGTGACGGGGGGAGACGGAGGGTGCTGTAGGTCAGAGGGGGTGGCGGGGGGTGGTTTAAAGGTGGTAGTTATAGGGTGGGTGAGATGCGGTGGGTAAGTGTCTGATTGAGCAGGGGTGGGTAAGAGGGGGTGTGAGATGTGTGTGTTAGAGGGGTGTGGGAGGAGTCTGATAGGTGGGATGGGGTAAGTGAAGGTGTGCGACTAAGGAGGGGTAGGTAAGAGGGGTGTAGGCGGGTGTGTGAGCGGTGGGTCGTTGAGGGTGGGGGGGTGACAGGCGGCAGGCGGAGAGGCAGGAACCTTTCCTTGGTGTACAGGTGGTAAAGTGGGTAAACTGTGAGGGGGGGGGTTGTGGCGGCAGGCGTAGAGGGGTGAGACTTCCAGATGTAGGAGTGGTAGGTAGGCGGCGATCCTAAGGTTATCCGCTGTGCGGGTGATAGGCAGGGCCATTTAACAACATTAGGGGCCTCCGGGCAGAGCAGTGCACAGGGCCCTGCCTACACTGTCGCTCCCAGCCTCCCACGCACTCACTAGCAGCAGCAGGGACCGGAAGAGCTGCACTGCTAGGCTGCGAGCGGTTGTGACGTGAGCAGGGGTGCCGGGTGGGTGGAGAGCGAGCGGAGCCGGGGTGCCGGGCGGGGCGAGAGCGAGTAGAGCCGGGGTGCCGGGCGGGGCGAGAGCGAGTAGAGCCGGGGTGCTGGGCAGGGAGGAGAGCGAGCGGAGCCGGGGTGCCGGCCGGGGCGAGAGCAAGCAGAGCCGGGGTGCCGGGCGGGGGGAGAGCGACCAGAGCCAGGGTGCCGGGCGGGGGGAGATCGAGAAGAGCCGGGGTGCCGGGCGGGGGGAGAGCGAGCAGAGCCGGGGTGTCAGGCGGGGCGGAGAGCGAGCGGAGCCGGGGTGCCGGGCGGGGCGAGAGCGAGTAGAGCCGGGGTGCCGGGCAGGGGGGAGAGCGAGCGGAGCCGGGGTGCCGGGCGGGGGGAGAGCGAGCAGAGCCGCGATGCCGGTCAGGGGGAGAGCGAGCAGATCCAGGCGGGGGGAGAGCGAGCAGAGCCGGGGTGCCGGCCGGGGCGAGAGCAAGCAGAGCCGGGGTGCCGGGCGGGGGGAGAGCGACCAGAGCCAGGGTGCCGGGCGGGGGGAGATCGAGAAGAGCCGGGGTGCCGGGCAGGGGGGAGAGCGAGCAGAGCCGGGGTGCCAGGTGGGGCGGAGAGCGAGCGGAGCCAGGGTGCCGGGCGGGGGGAGAGCGAGCGGAGCCGGGGTGCCGGGAGGGGGGAGAGCGAGTAGGGTTGCCAGGTGGCTTGTCCTAAAATACACAATGGTGAAAGGTGCGACGCGCGAGAATCGTTGGTGGGGAAGAATGTTATTTATAAACGACCTGACTGTTATGTAATTTGTTCTAAATTGCACTGCAAGTAATCACCAATTTTCACCAATTTATATTCTGTTTCGTAAAAAATCTGGGGAGGAGTCTTGGGTGGAAGTGGGAGGGAATGGGTGGAAGTGAGGCACTACCCAGGGAGGCTGGGAGGGCAGTTATAGTGTGGTACTCACTACCCAGGGAGGCTGGGAGGGCAGATACAGTGTGGGACTCACTACCCAGGGAGGCTGGGAGGGCAGTTACAGTGTGGGACTCACTACCCAGGGAGGCTTGGAGGGCAGTTACAGTGTGGGACTCACTACCCAGGGAGGCTGGGAAGGCAGTTACACTGTGGGACTCACTACCCAGGGAGGCTGGGTGGGCAGTTATAGTGTGGGGCTCACTACCCAGAGAGGCTGGGAGGGCAGTTACAGTGTGGGGCTCACTACCCAGGGAGGCTGGGAGGACAGTTACACTGTGGGACTCCCCACCCAGGGAGGCTGGGATGGCAGTTACAGTGTGGGACTCACTACCCAGAGAGGCTGGGAGGGCAGTTACACTCTGGGAATCACTACCCAGGGAGGCTGGGAGGGCAGTTACAGTGTGGGACTCACTACCCAGGGAGGTTGGGAGGGCAGTTACACTGTGGGACTCACTACCCAGGGAGGATGGGAGGGCACTTACAGTGTGGTACTCACTACCCAGGGAGGCTGGGAGGGCAGTTACAGTGTGGGACTCACTACCCAGGGAGGCTGGGAGGACAGTTACACTGTGGGACTCACTACCTAGGGAGGGTGGGAGGGCAGATACAGTGTGGTACTCACTACCCAGGGAGGCTGGGAGGGCAGTTACAGTGTGGGACTCACTACCCAGGGAGGCTGTGAGGGCAGTAACAGTGTGGGACTCAATACCCAGGGAGGCTGGGAGGGCAGTTACACTGTGGGACTCACTACCCAGGGAGGCTGGGAGGGCAGATACAGTGTGGGACTCATTACCCAGGGAGGCTGGGAGGGCAGATACCATGTGGGACTCACTTCCCAGGGAGGCTGGGAGGGCAGTTACAGTGTGGGACTCACTACCCAGGGAGGCTGTGAGGGCAGTAACAGTGTGGGACTCAATACCCAGGGAGGCTGGGAGGGCAGTTACACTGTGGGACTCACTACCCAGGGAGGCTGGGAGGGCAGATACAGTGTGGGACTCATTACCCAGGGAGGCTGGGAGGGCAGATACCATGTGGGACTCACTTCCCAGGGAGGCTGGGAGGGCAGTAACAGTGTGGGATTCACTACCCAGGGAGGCTGGGAGGGCAGTTATAGTGTGGGACTCACTACCCAGGGAGGCTGGGAGGGCAGTTACAATGTGGGACTCACTACCCAGGGAGGCTGGGAGGGCAGATACAGTGTGGGACTCACTACCCAGTGAGGCTGGGAGGGCAGATACAGTGTGGGACTCACTACCCTGGGAGGGCAGTTGCAGTGTGGGACTCACGACCCAGGGAGGCTGGGAGGGCAGTTACACTGTGGGACTGACTACCCAGGGAGGCTGGGAGGGCAGTTATAGTGTGGGACTCACTACCCAGGGAGGCTGGGAGGGCAGTTACAGTGTGGGACTCACTACCCAGGGAGGCTGGGAGGGCAGTTACAGTGTGGGACTCACTACCCAGGGATTAATCCGATTGCCAATTCTTGGAGTCAGGAAGGAATTTATTTTTCCCCTTATGAGATATCATTGGGTGATGTGACACTGGGGTTGTTTGTTTGCCTTTCTCTGGATCATCAAGAAAGTATAGCTATAGGATAAAGTATCTGTTGTCTAAATTTAGCATAGGCTGAACTAGATGGACATACGTCTTTTTTCAACCTCATCTACTATGTAACTATATAACTACGTAACTATGCAACTTCTATGTGACTATGTAACCACAATGTAACTATCTAACTACTATGTAACTACGCAACTAGTAGTTGACTATGTAACTACAATGTAAATATGTAACTACTATGTAACTACTATGTAACTACTGTGTAACTATGTGACTGTGTAACTACTATGTAACTATGTAAGAACTGTGTAACTATAATCTCCAGTGGTCTCTCTGACATCACATCAGACATACTGCATCATTGGTTCTCTTTTCTCCTTCTTTTTATCCGTGAGATGTGCGCGTTCATCCGCTTGGCGTTCGCACCAGCGATTTCGGAACGTATTTGAACTTTGCTTTTACCCGGAGCGGAGAGGGAATTATTTATAAAGCTCCCGCTGAGTATAAGTGTCTGTCTGCATTCTGTTATCGCCCTATCACTTTATCCGTTTGTGTGAACACGTGTATTTATCCATTTTTAGCACTGTATTTTCATTATTATTATTATTTAGTGCCACTAACACTTGGAGAGGAGCGCCACGAATAATCTTATCATTTGTAGGGCATATGATGTCCCTATAAAAGAAGGAATATGATTTATTTTCCTAAATGAACTGGCCTGATCAGATTGTCAAACGAACAAATGGAGGGTTACAGCAGCTACAGAAATGGGTTACAGGAAGCGCTGCATTTAACCACAAGCGCCGTGGTATCCGGTTCAATGAGATATTTACAGGGGGATCCCCCAGTGATGCACTCACCCTCACGGATTCATGTGAAAAATACACAATAACCGTTATCAGATAAAAGCTATATAATGTCACGGAGAGAGGTAGTGTATTTATATCCGAATTAAATAATTATCTGCGACTGTGAGAGAGAGGCAGAGAGAGAGAGGCAGAGAGAGAGAGGCAGAGAGAGACAGAGAGAGACAGAGACAGAGAGAGTGACAGAGAGAGAGACAGAGTGAGGCAGTGTATTTATATCCGAATTAAATAATTAGCTGCGACTGTGAGAGAGAGAGTGGCAGAGAGAGAGAGAGAGACAGAGAGGCAGAGAGAGAGAGAGGCAGAGAGAGAGAGAGAGACAGAGAGGCAGAGAGAGAGACAGAGAGGCAGAGAGAGAGAGAAAGACAGAGACAGAGAAAGAGAGCGTGAGAGAGAGAGAGAGAGAGAGAGGCAGAGAGAGACAGAAAGAGGCAGACGGAGAGAGACAGAGAGGCCGGGAGAGAGAGGCAGAGAGAGACAGAAAGAGACAGAGAGTCACTGCAAGTTGGTCACTGGTAGAGGAGAGGTCTGGGCTCATTAAAACATGTAAGTGAATAAACTATAATCTGTGTAACGTGCAATAATAATTAATAATTATTAGGCAAACATGTATGTATGTCTTTATTTATATAGCGCCATTAATGTCCATTCCCCTCCCTTCCTTCCCCTCTCTTTTCCTCCCTCTCTTCCCCTCCCCTCCCTCTCTCTCTTTCCCTCCCCTCCCTCTCTCTTTACCTTCCTCCCCTCTCCTCCATCCCCTCTCTTTACCTTCCTCCCCTCCCCCTTCCTCCCCCCCTCTCTTTACCTTCCTCCCCCCCCTCTTTACCTTCCTCCCCCTCTCTTAACCTTCCTCCCCTCCCTCTCTCTTTACCTTCCTCCCCTCCCTCCCTCCCCCTCTCTTTACCTTCATCCCCTCCCTCCCCCTCTCTTTACCTTCCTCCCCTCCATTACTGGCCAATAATGCCCTGGCTGGAAGAGTTGAAGGCCTGAGATACATTTTGTAGTCATATTGATTATTATCAGCTGATTGTCTACATTCTTACACTTTTACTGCACGTTTATTAATAGGAAAATTGTACACACACATAGCGGTACACACACACGTACACACACACACACACGTACACACCCACACGTACACACCCACACACCACAACCCCCCTCTATATACATAAACACACTCTGCAGTCCGCCCAACACACTGTGCAGCCCCCTCCTCTACACTCACAAAACACACTGCAGGCCTCCTCCACCCTAACAAAACACACACAGCAGCCCCCCCTCCACACACACGAAACACACTGCAGACACACACACACACACATACCAAAACACACTCTGCAGCCCATCTCCACCATATACACTCACTGACACACACACACACACACACACACACACACACACACACACACACACACACACACACACACACACACACACACACACACACACACACACACACTGCTGTCACCCTCTACACCCACAAAACACGCAGCAGACACACACACCAACAAAACAGACTGCTGCCCCCTCTACATCCATAACACACATCAGCAGCCCCCCTCTACACCCTCTGCAGCCCCCATGTAAACCCACACACTGCACACAAACACACACACACAACACTCTGCATCCCTCCTCCACCCACAAAACAGACTGCAGCCCCCCTGCACCTACAAAACACACACTTCAAAAATACACACAAATTAACATACTGCCAGCTCTACATCCACAAAACACACACCAGCAGCCCCCTCCCTACACCCACTGCAGCCCCCTCCCTACAACCACTGCAGACCCCTCCCTACACCCACTGCAGCCCCCTGTAACCCACACACAGACACACACCAACACACCAACACACCAACACACCAACACACCAACACACCACTCTGCACCCTCCTCCACCCACATGAAGAGGCAGAGGCCCCAGCATGGGGTCGTAGGCTCCTTAAGGGCTGCGACGTCCTGATTGGCGAGAGCTGGGGTGGTCGGATAACCCCCCTCCCCCCACGGAGTGGGAAAGCTACTTGTCCCCTCCCATGCAGGGGGAGGGGGGAGAGGGTATAAAGAGTGGGGCCCCAGAGGAGAGAGACAGCGCTTGCTGCGATCTCTGCAAACCCATTTGACCGCTACCCACGACCCATCACAGTGCTGACCCTGTGAAACCAACTCAACTGTGGCAAGTAACACAGATCAAGAAGCTTCCTAAAGAGTGCGACAATACACTCAACAAGAGAACTTGGAGTAATGAGGCTCAAGCCTCGGTATCCAATATCACCACTGACAGATTTAATCTGTCAGTCAGAACAGAACGGTCAGGAGAGAGACAGAGTCCCATCATAGCGCTGACCCTGTGAAACCAACTCAACTGTGGCAAGTAACACAGATCAAGAAGGTTCCTAAAGAGTGCAACAATACACTCAACAAGAGAACTTGGAGTAATGAGGCTCAAGCCTCGGTATCCAATATCACCACTGACAGATTTAATCTGTCAGTCAGAACAGAACGGTCAGGAGAGAGACAGAGTCCCATCACAGCGCTGACCCTGTGAAACCAACTCAACTGTGGCAAGTAACACAGATCAAGAAGCTTCCTAAAGAGTGCAACAATACACTCAACAAGAGAACTTGGAGTAATGAGGCTCAAGCCTCGGTATCCAATATCACCACTGACAGATTTAATCTGTCAGTCAGAACAGAACGGTCAGGAGAGAGACAGAGCTAAAGAAATCCCCCCCCCCTTACCTTACAGGATGTTACTGCGGATCTGCACATTTTTCCCAGTTATGATGAAAGGCCTCGTGGATTACAGCAGCCCCCCGCTGTGTGAGGACCCCCAAGCCCTGCCAGCCTCACCCACCTGGATGCTGCGGCTGCTTCTGAGGATCAGGTGAGTGTCCCTGCCCCGCGCAGATCCCAACGCAGAGGTGCGGGCAGAAACCCCCATGCACCTTCCCCCAGCCCGGCCGGGCCCCCAGCCAAACGCAGGCATCTCCCGCCAGCGCCCGCTCCTTTCCCTGCTACCCGCCCACTCCCAGCCGCCACCCTTCCCCTGCTCACAGGCGCCCAACTCCCCATGCCCAAGTGCAGTCCCGCTGGGCTCCCCGCCGCCAGTCTCCCTGCCCGGAAGACCGGCTCTCTGGAGGGGGGAAAGGGCGTTCCGCCCTCAGTGGTGCCCTGCCTCGCAGCCGCCAGCCCACTCGCCACTCTGCCGGCGACGGCCGCGCGCAGACCAGGGCGCCCGATGCCCAGTTCCCCCCTAGCGCAGGGACAATCAGGCGTCGCGTGCGCCGGCCGGGGAGCGCGCCTCCCTCTGCATCAGGCCGCTTACCTTTACTGGGGACGGCCACGCGCTGGCTCCCACTACACAGCAGCCTCACCCCTCCGACTGCGGATATCCGGGCGCTGCTGCTGGCTCCTCTGCGCCATTACTCACCTCCCTCCCATGTGCTGCAGCATCAGGGGAGGGAGGGGCGCTCTTCCCCTGCGCGGGCTGCACCCTTACCCCTCACAGCACAGGGGGGAGTGTGAGCAGGGTTACACCCTTACCCCTCACAGCACAGGGGGGAGTGTGAGCAGGGTTACACCCTTACCCCTCACAGCACAGGGGGGAGTGTGAGCAGGGTTACACCCTTACCCCTCACAGCACAGGGGGGAGTGTGAGCAGGGTTACACCCTTACCCCTCACAGCACAGGGGGGAGTGTGAGCAGGGTTACACCCTTACCCCTCACAGCACAGGACAGACTGTGAGCGGGGTTACACCCTTACCCCTCACAGTACAGGACAGACTGTGAGCGGGGTTACACCCTTACCCCTCACAGTACAGGGGGGAGTGTGAGCACGGTTACACCCTTACCCCTCACAGTACAGGGGGGAGTGTGAGCACGGTTACATCCTTACCCCTCACAGCACAGGGGGGAGTGTGAACAGGGTTACACCCTTACCCCTCACAGCACAGGGGGGAGTGTGAACAGGGTTACACCCTTACCCCTCACATACAGGACAGACTGTGAGCAGGGTTACACCCTTACCCCTCACAGTACAGGGGGGAGTGTGAGCAGGGTTACACCCTTACCCTTCACAGTACAGGGGGGAGTGTGAGCAGGGCTACACCCTTACCCCTCACAGCACAGGACAGACTGTGAGCAGGGTTACACCCTTACCCCTCACAGTACAGGACAGACTGTGAGCAGGGTTACACCCTTACCCCTCACAGCACAGGGGGGAGTGTGAGCAGGGTTACACCTTTGCTCCTCACAGTACAGGACAAACTGTGAGCAGGGTTACACCCTTACCCCTCACAGTACAAGACAGACTGTGAGCAGGGTTACACCCTTACCCCTCACAGTACAGGGGGGAGTGTGAGCAGGGTTACTCCCTTACCCATCACAGTACAGGAGGGAGTGTGAGCAGGGTTACACCCTTACCCCTCACAGTACAGGGGGGAGTGTGAGCAGGGTTACACCCTTACCCCTCACAGTACAGGGGGGAGTGTGAGCAGGGTTACTCCCTTACCCCACACAGTACAGGAGGGAGTGTGATCAGGGTTACACCCTTACCCCTCACAGTACAGGGGGGAGTGTGAGCAGGGTTACACTCTTACCCCTCACAGCACAGGGGGGAGTGTGAGCAGGGTTACACCCTTACCCCTCACAGTACAGGGGGGAGTGTGATCAGGGTTACACCCTTACCCCTCACAGTACAAGACAGACTGTGAGCAGGGTTACAACCTTACCCCTCACAGTACAAGACAGACTGTGAGCAGGGTTACACCCTTACCCCTCACAGTACAGGGGGGAGTGTGAGCAGGGTTACTCCCTTACCCATCACAGTACAGGAGGGAGTGTGAGCAGGGTTACACCCTTACCCCTCACAGTACAAGGGGGAGTGTGAGCAGGGTTACACCCTTACCCCTCACAGTACAGGGGGGAGTGTGAGCAGGGTTACTCCCTTACCCCTCACAGTACAGGAGGGAGTGTGATCAGGGTTACACCCTTACCCCTCACAGTACAGGGGGGAGTGTGAGCAGGGTTACACTTTTACCCCTCACAGCACAGGGGGGAGTGTGAGCAGGGTTACACCCTTACCCCTCACAGTACAGGGGGGAGTGTGATCAGGGTTACACCCTTACCCCTCACAGTACAAGACAGACTGTGAGCAGGGTTACAACCTTACCCCTCACAGTACAAGACAGACTGTGAGCAGGGTTACACCCTTACCCCTCACAGTACAGGGGGGAGTGTGAGCAGGGTTACAACCTTACCCCTCACAGTACAAGACAGACTGTGAGCAGGGTTACACCCTTACCCCTCACAGTACAGGGGGGAGTGTGAGCAGGGTTACACCCTTACCCCTCACAGCACAGGACAGACTGTGAGCAGGGTTACACCCTTACCCCTCACAGTACAGGACAGACTGTGAGCAGGGTTACCCCTTACCCCTCACAGTACAGGACAGACTGTGAGCAGGGTTACACCCTTACCCCTCACAGTACAGGGGGGAGTGTGAGCAGGGTTACACCCTTACCCCTCACAGTACAGGACAGACTGTGAGCAGGGTTACACCCTTACCCCTCACAGTACAGGGGGGAGTGTGAGCAGGGTTACACCCTTACCCCTCACAGTACAGGGGGGAGTGTGAGCAGGGTTACAGCCTTACCCCTCACAGCACAGGACAGACTGTGAGCAGGGCTACACCCTTACCCCTCACAGTACAGGGGGGAGTGTGAGCAGGGTTACTCCCTTACCCCTCACAGCACAGGAGAGACTGTGAGCAGGGTTACACCCTTACCCCTCACAGTACAGGACAGAATGTGAGCAGGGTTACACCCTTACCCCTCACAGTACAGGACAGAATGTGAGCAGGGTTACACCCTTACCCCTCACAGTACAGGACAGACTGTGAGCAGGGTTACACCCTTACCCCTCACAGTACAGGACAGAATGTGAGCAGGGTTACACCCTTACCCCTCACAGTACAGGACAGACTGTGAGCAGGGTTACACCCTTACCCCTCACAGTACAGGGGGGAGTGTGAGCAGGGTTACACCCTTACCCCTCACAGTACAGGGGGGAGTGTGAGCAGGGTTACAGCCTTACCCCTCACAGCACAGGACAGACTGTGAGCAGGGCTACACCCTTACCCCTCACAGTACATGGGGGAGTGTGAGCAGGGTTACTCCCTTACCCCTCACAGCACAGGACAGACTGTGAGCAGGGTTACACCCTTACCCCTCACAGTACAGGACAGAATGTGAGCAGGGTTACACCCTTACCCCTCACAGTACAGGACAGAATGTGAGCAGGGTTACACCCTTACCCCTCACAGCACAGGGGGGAGTGTGAGCAGGGTTACACCCTTACCCCTCACAGTACAGGGGGGAGTGTGAGCAGGGTTACTCCCTTACCCCTCACAGCACAGGACAGACTGTGAGCAGGGTTACACCCTTACCCCTCACAGCACAGGACAGACTGTGAGCAGGGTTACAACCGTGAAGCACCAACATACTACATACCGCCACACGCCATACCCAACCACCCCACCTACTTAAATTGATAAAGTACCCCTGTACGAAACGCGTAGGTGCGTTCATTCAGTCCCCCCTTTCCCTGTATGTCTAGCCAGCATTAAATAACCTCTTTTTGTTACTATTTTGGAGTGTCCTGGTTTGCTTTCCTGGATTCTTACTACAGGATGTCTGGAGCTGTGCTCTATCTACGCCTATCTTCTTCCTGAAACCGGATGTTATTTTGCTACACCTCGGGGGGAACGACCCAGCCAACAACAAAACACTACATTTGATTTATCGGTTACAACAGGAATGCGCCCGCTTGAAGGTGCTGTGGAGTGAGGTTGTAATCATTTGGTCTGTAATTATTCCAAAGCGAATTTTAAAAGGGGCCACGGAAAGAGGACTGTGTGCATCTATCACCAAAGGGGTTGGAGATGTTCTTAAGTAACATCAAGGGTTTTATGTGGGAAGAATTAAGATCAGCGATTGCAGCTTTGGGTGGGCGTGTCGGCCCCAGGGTAGCCAGTGCCTGGCAGAGGGGCCTCCGGGTGGCGGAGCTGGCGCGCCAGCCAAGCTCAGGAGACGGAGAAAGGGTGAGGACTTTAGGGTCCATCCATCAGCTGGAGCCCCTAGAACAGCTCGGCAGGCTGGAGGCGCCGGCTTTAGGGCCGGGCCGGCCTATGCCCAATCAACGCTGGTAAAAAGCTGGGCGCCATCTTTAGGGCTGGGCCTAAGCTGACACTAGGGCCGGGAGGGAATGCAGCCCAACATCGGCTGAATGAGGATCTCCCCCTCCCATCTTACAGTGCTTTGGGCGGGGGGGAGGGAGCGGGCCAATTGCTGGCTGTCTGGGCAAGGATCTCCCCCCCATTCACATGCTATGGGCGGGGGAGGGAGCGCGGCCAATTGCTGGCCGCTGGGCAAGGATCTCCCCCCATTTTGCATGGAGCACACTTGGCAGGCTGGTAGGATTTTAACAGCGGATGTTCAAATAAAGCTGTGACCTTTTCTTCCAACATTGTGTGGTCTCCATTATTTGGTTTAGCGTCACAAAGGAGGGGCGGCGAATAAAGCCTTTATTGTAATGAGATGAAACACAGCGTGTGTGTGCGATCCTGGCTGCTAGAAGTCACACTGCACACCTTAACCCCTGGGGCCTCTGCCTGAGCATATTGTAATGAGATGAGACACAGCGTGTGTGTGCAATCCTGGCAGCTAGAAGTCACACTGCACACCTTAACCCCTGGTAATCTGGGCTCGAAGCCTACCTTCCTTTCCCAAGTATCGCCTTATGGTGAGTTATGTCCTGCACTAAGCAGAGAGCACAGACCACAATGTTGCACTTGCAAAGTCTCGGCCACACTCTCACATATTATGATATTATGGAGGGTATTGTGAGATTATTATAAAGAAAGGTCACTCAGAGTTTGTATAAGATAAGGTTTATCATTTATTGTATCACAACAATATTCAGAAATATCAGAAATATCACAACAAGCTTCTTATAAGCTGATGGCTAGCAGTTACAGTATGTTACCAATCCATTCCTAACTATGCAGAGATTATAACTATATATGCATTGTCAATACTCACAAACCAAAAGATATTACGATAGGTCAGCCAGTCCCAGCTCAAGTCTCATCTGTGTGTCTTCACACCTAAGTTCGGTTCTCTGGTTTAACATGGAGTCGGGCAAACCTATTATAGAGTGCATTGTTTGCTGCGTACGTGTGTCACGTGTCATGTGTCCATGCTCTGTGGTTTGTGACGTATGATGTTTACCATCAAAAATTACAGTTAGTGACGTATGATATATGTCGTAAGTTATCGTTAAACCACGGCCTATTTACCGGTGTTAGTTCCCCTTTTATGTCTATGTAACCTGTCCCAATATCCTGCCACTTCTGAGCAAAACAAGCTATTATTTCTAAGACAAGAAAAACCAGAATTTTAACAGTATACTCTAAGCTATACTAGGCCTTATAATGATACTATGTATATATGTACCTGTGACCTGTATTCATTATGCGTAATATGCCAGAAAATACCTGTAATCCATAACACTGGGGCTCTCTGCCTGAGCATATTGTAATGAGATGAAACACAGCGTGTGTGTGCAATCCTGGCAGCTAGAAGTCACACTGCACACCTTAACCCTGGGCCCCTCTGCCTGAGCATATTGTAATGAGATGAAACACAGCGTGTGTGTGCAATCCTGGCAGCTAGAAGTCACACTGCACACCTTAACCCTGGGCCCCTCTGCCTGAGCATATTTGTCACGGTAACTTATGACAAGATATAATGAACACCAAATATCTGGGTTGAACTGAACGAGGCTTAGATATAATAAAATATATTTATTCCTTAAAAAAAGTGAACACAGCAATATAGTACAATTAACAGACAAGAAGGTAACACTTACTTAGGGTTGGGGAACGGAGAATTATCAGCTAGCAATTCTCCAGCAATCCGGTGACATTCAAGATGGTATCAGAAGAACTAGAAACTGTAGGGTTGACACAGTTTATATACCTGTGTAACCCTATTCTTAACATTGAATACAGACTATTGGTGTACCATTAACTGTATCCAATCCCTAACGTGGAGACACAGATTAACCCATGCCCCCAACTAATTAGCCCATGTGTACTGGGACTCTATGGGTAGCCCCATAATTAAATCAGGGGCGACGACCAGTTTACCAAATGAAGTATCTGCATTGTTTGTAGGTGTAGACATAACACTTACAAACCACTCCAGTTTGATGATTCTCCACCCTCAGGTAACAATTAGAGTGTCAGAGTCTGTTGATTAGTACTTGGTCTGTTGATTAGTACTTAGTGTAAACAATCTGGGCAGTTAACTTTTGATCACAGTGCTTAGGCTCCATCAGCCGGCTGCCATTCATGACCTATTAGCATAGCAGATGGTCTGCATTTCCAGAGCAGATCCAAAATACCATACCTATATACTTTAATATCTACACATATAAATAAGTTCCATTCTGGTGGGCTCAGTGGGTCGATATTTGCCAGTTCTTAATGCCTACAGTGACTCCACACATTGGCCAAATATCAACTCTCTGCGACCTCCAGAACTGGAGATACAGAAATGCACCTTAAAACATTAAAATACAGGATTATAATGAAACATGGGAACTGGGGAACATACATTTTTCATGACATGACAAGGTGTAAACCACATACCTGGACCGCAGTCCAGTTAACCCATTGCCTCCCTGGTGAGGTCAGGGAGTGGCCATATGTTGTGCAACCCCTTTAATACTGGGCCAACCCCCCTCTCCCTCTACACCTCCCCTTAATGGGTGACCTGTGGCCCACTGGCCCTAATGGGGAGTGGGGCACTGCTGACACCATTAATGAACTCAGTCTCAGAGGAATAGTCCTGACATGAAAGTCCATCAGCATTGCTGTTTTCACTACCCTTTTTGTGCTGAATAGTAAACTCAAACTCTTGCAAGGCCAAGCTACACCTTAGCAACTTGGCATTCTCCCCTGATGCCCTCTGCAGCCAACTCAGGGGGTTGTGGTGTGTGAGGACCGGGAGTAGTTTTCGGCTGAGGTACACCACAGGGTGCTCTCTACCGTCATCCCCCACTTGGCTCAACACAGCCCCAATGCCAAAGTCCGAGGCATCAGTCTGTATAAGGAAATGTTTGGTATAGTCTGGGGCAGCCAGTATGGGGGCCCCAGCAAGCGCAGTTTTCAGTGCCTGGAAAGCAGTTTCACAGGCAGGAGTCCAGGTGATAAGCACAGGCAGTTGCTTCTTAGTCAAATCAGTCAGGGGTTTGGCGACGGCGCTGTACTGTGGGACAAACTTCCTATAGTACCCTGCGGTGCCCAAAAACGCCATGACCTGTTTCTTGGTTTTTGGAACAGGCCACTGAACTATGGCTTCAACCTTGGCTGACTCAGGTTTGAGGTGCCCTCCACCCACACTGTGCCCTAAGTACAGGACCTCTGCCATCCCTACCATACACCTATAGAAAAGTACGTGGCGCAAAGTGTACAAAGATATCGTGAATGCAATCGAATAGTGTATATAGAATATAATAACTTCAAATAGTGCCTACTTACTAGATACAAAGCAGGCAGCATGCAGTGGAGAGAATCTGTAATCTTCCAAACCCAGGCGTTTTCAGGCTAGCACGAACCCCACGTGGTGCACTGTGTCTGGATGGGCTCAGGTAGAATATCCTTCTCTCAGAAGCTGTACATGGGGGAATTCGATTGCTGAAACAATACTGCGCAATGTTTTATCCATGGTTCTTATCATACAACACAGGATAACAGCCTGCAGCAGAAAGAAAAAAACTCCCCCCGCTTTCTTCACAAGTTTTGGGAACTGAGTCCATTTACCATTCAAACATCTGAAGGAAAGGACTCCACTCTCACACTTATATCCTTTTATTGATATTGTATTGTTTTATAATTTATCATTCACGATATCTTTGTACACTTTGCGCCAGGTATTTTTCTATATTTGTATTTTCACTATTGTTTTGGGGATTTCTAGAGGTGATTCCCCTTATAGAACACTAGGCTGCATTTTTATTCATTGTGCACTGCACTGTTTTTTACATAGGTCTAGCGCTGATTTTAGTCATTTTGTTTTTGCCTACCATACACCTAGTGGGTTTCAAGGTAAGCCCAGCCTCCCTGATCCTATCCAGCACCGCAGCTACATGTCCTACGTGGGAGTCCCAGGAATTACTAAAGACAGCAATGTCATCTAAGTAAGCCCTGGCATAGCTCTCATCCCTTCCAGTAACCTATTGACCAGGCGATGGAAGGTAGCCAGGGCATTCTTCATCCCAAATGGCATCACCAAAAACTCATAGAGGCCACTTGGAGTGATGAATGCTGACTTCTCCCTAGCCTCCAGGGTCAGGGGGATTTGCCAATAGCCCTTGTGGGTCGTCAGATACCTTGCCCCCAAAAGTTCATCCAGTAACTCATCCATGCGGGGCATGGGGTAGGCATCTGACACCGTCCCAGCATTGAGCAAGCAGTAGTCCACACAAAACCAGGTGGTCTTGTCCTTCTTAGGGACTAGTACTACCGTGCTTGCCCAAGGACTCTGGGACGGAGTAATTACCCCTTGGGTCAGCATCTCCTCTATCTCCCTTTCCATACTTGTCTTGACCTCTGCTGACACTCTACACTGGCGACACGTTTTATTGAAGCACGGCTAGCACCGCAAGCCGGGGGATGCCCCGGCATGCTAGCCGCACTCCCTCAGCATGCCGCGCATCACCGATGCGCGGTCACGCGTCATCGGGTGCCTGCGCCCCCTGCACGCGCGTCCAGGGCTCCCCGAGGGAGCCCTGGTGTCCCGCGATGTGGGGGACGGCGGCAGGGGTTTCTGGGGGACCCGGCGGACCCGGCAGCGGGAGGGAGAAAGCCCCGATCGGAGGGCGCTCCTCCGCTGCTTCGGCGCACGCCCGGCACCCTCCGGCGCGCGCCAGGTTACTGCTGCGGCCGAGAACGGGCAAATGCTCGAATAAACTCGGCCGCAGCAGTATAAGCGTACTTATGCAGAGGCTGCAGGTCCCCTGTGTGCACTGGGTGTTTTGTGAGATGTGTGGTCCCTGGCATGTCAGTGAAGAGGGCGCTAAACTTAGCTAGCATGTCCCTGGCTTCTCCCTTCTGCCTAGCACTCAACTGTGCCCCTATCTCCACCTGCTCCACAGTGTTTCCCTGCCTAGCCTCCCCTAGGAGATCAGGCAGAGCATTACTCGCTGGATCCTCCAGCAGTGGGCTACAAATGGCCATCACTGCTCCCATACTCGGTGCTCTGTATTATTTCAGCATATTGACGTGAGATGTCTTATGCCTCTCAGGCTCTATCTGTACAACGTAGTTGTACTCATTCACCTTTCGGATAACTGGGTACGGTCCCGACCAGGCAGCCATCAACTTTTTCTCCCGATTGGGTTTGAGAACAAGCACCTGCTGTCCTGGGATGAATTCTCTGCTACGAGCCTTCCGGTCATACCATTGCTTTTGCTTGGTCTGAGCGGCCCTGAGGTGGTCCTGGGCCACCTCCATGAGCATCTCTAACCGGTCTCGGAGATCTACTACATACTGGATCACTGAAGCATCAGTAGCAGTAGCCTCCCCTTCCCATCCCTCACGGAATAGGTCCAGAGGTCCACGTACCCTGCGGCCATACAGTAGCTCGAAGGGGGAGAAGCCTGTAGATTCCTGCGGTACCTCTAAGTAGGCAAACAGCAAGTGCTGTAAATGAATCTCCCAGTCTTTCCCCTCCGCCTCTATATAGGTCCGAAGCATCTGCTTCAGGGTACCGTTAAACCTCTCACATAATCCGTTTGTCTGGGGATGGTAAGGGGCTGTGCACCGCATGCCTCCCAGAGACAATGTAACAGTTCACTCATGAACTGCGACCCCTGATCGGTTAGGACCTCACTAGGGAAACCTACCCTAGAAAAAATGTTCAGCAAAGCTGCTGCCACTGTCTTGGCATCTATGGTGCCCAGCGCTACCGCCTCAGGGTACCGGGTGGCAAAATCCACCACCGTGAGGATGTAGCGCTTCCCTGACCTGCTAGGAATCATAAGGGGTCCTATAAGATCCATCGCTACTTTCTCTAAGGGTTCCCCTATTATCGGTAAGGGTTTCCGGGGTGCCTTCACACGGTCGCCCGCCTTACCCACTCGCTGGCAGGCATCACAAGAGCGGCAGAAATTGCCCACATCTCGAGATTCCCCCGGCCAGTAGTAACGCTGTAATAACTGGGCTCGCGTTCTGTTGACCCCCTGATGTCCCGCTAATGGAAAAGAGTGAGCTACCTGTAACAGTTGCTGTCGGTACGCCTGGGGCACTACTAGCTGTCGCTTACCGGTCAATCCCTCCTCTATCCCTGAGTTCCCTTCTTCTCTGTACAGGAGTCCCTTATGCCATAGGCAGTGCTCAGTGCCTTCCCCTGCCTGAGATTCGGACGCCCGAAGTCTCACGCCGGCCAGGGTAGGGTCTGTCTTCACTGCCTCCCTAAACTGGGCTCCTAATTCTGGCCACCCCCCAGTCATGTCATTGTCTGGAGAATGGGGAAGGGTGAGGGGAACACTAAGTCAGTCTGTGGTTGCAACTGATCCTGGCTTACCTCCCCGGGCTCCTCTGTGCCCTCCTCTAACGTTTGTCCCAAAGGCTGGGGGACTGGCGCCACCGCCATTGCCGCTGTCTGGCTCCGGGTAACCGCCGCCACTGCAGCGGGCTTGGGCACTCGGTCATAGGTGTAGGTCATCGGTCCCAGATCGTTGCCAAGAAGAATATCGGCATCCAAACCGGGTAAAACCCCTACCTCCCGCACACCCTGGCCCTCCCCCAATCCAAAAATATTCTGGCCACTTGCAGGAAACGTGGCTCTCCGTTGGCCACAGTGATCTGCATTCCAGGGCCTGGGAGTAATTCCTCTGGCCGGACCATATCAGGTCAGACCACGGTCACTGCAGCTCCTGAATCCAGCAAGCCGACTGCTCGCCGGTCACCGACTGTGACCGGGGTGAGATGTCTGCTCCGGCCGTCCATCTGCTGCAGGTCCGCGCTGAGATGTCCTCCGATCCTGGCTGTAGGCACCGATGAAACCGGGACAGGTGTGGCATGGGACGTCTCACTGGGAGTTGGTTCCATGACCGGTCCGGAGTCTTTGGTGGAAGCCACCTGCACGCGGGCTACCGGCTTCGCAGTTGGGTGCGTTGCCCCTGATGGGGTCCGCCAGAACGCAGGGGTTCCGGGCAATCTGGTCTGATGTGACCAGGGCGGTTGCAGTTGTAGCACCGGTGCTCATGCCGGAGCTCCCCCTCCTTCGGTGAACTGCTGCCCGCAGATGGCCTCTGAGTCCATTGGGGGGTATTGGCAGACTTTCTGGCCGGTGCCGCCACCACCGCCGCCTTGGCTACTGCTTTGGCGTTCATCAGGGCTCGGCTGGCCACATAGGCGTCTTGCCGCCTCCTGGTAAGTCTTGGGCTTCTTGTCGTACACCCAAGCCCTCACCGCCGGCGGGCACTGCTGCATGAGCTGCTCCTGAAAGATGAGGTCCAGCAAGCGTTGGTAAGTCCGTGCCTTATAGTCCTCCACCCAGCGTATCCCGTACAAAGCCATGTGGGTCACGTAGGTAACATAGGACTCCTGGGGCTGCCTCTCTTCCTGCCGGAATTTACCCCGGTAGGCTTCAGGGGTAAAACTGTACTGAAACAGTAACAGTTCTTTCAGGTGGTCATAGTCATCAGCATACTCATCTGGAAGCGCCATCATCATCTGCTTTGCCAAGCCGGACCGTAAGGGGTCCAAACGTGCAACCCTATGCTGGGG
The DNA here is from genome assembly GCF_040206685.1 of Ascaphus truei. Taxonomy (NCBI): domain Eukaryota; kingdom Metazoa; phylum Chordata; class Amphibia; order Anura; family Ascaphidae; genus Ascaphus; species Ascaphus truei. The sequence goes on from NC_134502.1 coordinate 7,945,681, forward strand.
AAGCACTTTGTACCGCCAACACTGTGTCTCAAAGTTCTTTAGAAAACTGTCTATCTAATCAGTACCTTCCACGAACTTGGTGAGACTGTGCTGATCCAGTTTGAGTTCATCTGTGTTGGGTTGGACAGGGGGGCAATAAGCGGGTCTGTTCACTGCCATAGTGATAAACTGCAGCCGCTCCTCCGGTGTCCCTCTGTCTCCCCACGCAGTAATCAGTGCCAACATTTCAGGGGTGAACGGACTGGTAGCCGCAGCAACCAGTACCCCTCCTGTTGCACTGCTCCCGGGAGGTGCACTCGTTCCCTCCCCGGGATTCCGCCGCCCCGGCACTGGGTTCCTTCCCTGATCTCCAGGTGGCTGTATAAGGGCAAGCTGAGCCGTATTCTGAGGCTCTGCAAGCCGGGCTTCATAGTCACCGATTGCGTCAACTATGGCTGCGACCTCCTGGTTCTCATAGGGCAGTCCATATTCACGGCACTTGTCCTTCAGCTTGCTCGGGTCCTTATGTTGGATGAGCCTTCAGCCTCGCTCATGGTTCACGGTCGCAGCAGTGAGGTGGTGTTACAACTTGTGTTAACTGTTGCACTACTGTGTGTTCAATATCCTTAGTCCCAGGAACTCGCAATTACTCTCGAGTTCCCACTATATGACAACAGAACACTGTAATATAGGTTCAGTTCAATCCCACCTCTGCCACCAGTTAAATATAGCGCTTGTCACGGTAACTTATGACAAGATATAATGAACACCAAATATCTGGGTTGAACTGAACGAGGCTTAGATATAATAAAATATATTTATTCCTTAAATAAGGTGAACACAGCCGCCGCGTTCTGGTGAAGTCCGCCGCTCTCACTTCCGGTTCCCGTGCCACCTCCAAGATGGCGCCCGCAGTCCCGCCCCTCGGCGATGATGTAGTTCCGCCCGACGCCATCTTGGATTCCTCTTCGCGCCAAAATGGACGTTCGCGCTCTCTCTCCTGCTTCCCGCCCACAGGTACCTTCCTGCTCCTGCGTGTCAGCGTGGTTTTCTAAGTGCTCCCATGTCTCCGCCATCCTCCTCCCCCGACAGGGCCCTCGGATCCAGGTTCTTTTTATATGTTTTTCTTCCAGGCCCCGATTGTACTCATCTTGGCCTCTCTTTAGTGGGCGCTTCGGCTTGGGAGCTGCATCACTGCTAACTTGTCGCACCTATGCCTGGCAACAATATCGGGTGAACTTGTGCTTTTTAATAACAACTTGTGATTTTAAACTTTGAACATTGTCCAGTGCAGTGTATTTCTTATTTATTCCCTCCCTTATCCTTAGCAGCTTTTGCACTGCTGGACCACGTGGGCTCCAGGGGTGCCTCCTCTGTACCCACGGCTGCAATAGCCTCCTCTAGCCCTAGTTTGTTTAGGAAGGCAGGCCCTTCCTCCACATCCTTCATGGTGAAGGACCGGCCATTTCGGATCACCATGAGGCCAAAAGGGAAGGTCCAGCGGTACCTAATTGCCTTCTCCCTCAGTTTCTTTGTAATGGGGAGCAGACTCCTCCGTCTTGCTAGTGTGGAAGGTGCCAGATCTTGAAAAATCAGAAGCCGGGTGCCCTCAAAGTCCACCGCTGGTAGGGGTCTTGTTTTTTTCAGGACAGCCTCCCTGGATCTAAAATGGTGCATCCTCACAATGATGTCCCTAGGCTGTTCCGTCTGCATCGGTTTCGCTCTCAAGGCTCTGTGGCATCTGTCTAATGTCAGGTATTCCTTTGGTGTATCTGGGAGTACAGTCTCTATCCACCGATTTATGTAATCCTCACAATCCTGTACTGACTCCGGCACCCCCCTAATCCTTAGATTGTTTCTGCGGTCGCGGTTTTCTGCATACTCTTGTCTGTCTTTAATGTCATTAATTTGACTCTGCAGGTCTGCTGTTTTTTTATCGTTTCTTTTTATTGATATTATTGTCTGGTCCACTTTGGTCTCTAATGCTCCAGTTCTCTCCCCCAGCCCTGTAACTTCCTTTTTCAGTTCTTTAATCTCAGCTTGCAGCATAGATTTCATATCTCTGTATAGCTTGTTGAAGTCACATTGCCTCACTGGCCTCTGTGCTGTGTTGTCCAATTCTTCTTCATCTCCCTCCAGCTCCGTTTCAGAGCCTGTGTTTGAAATGGGTGCCATTTCTTCCTCAGCACATGCTGCCCGGGCTTTCCCAAAATATTCAGGCATCCCCTTCTTCCTTTGGGTTTTCACTCCTCTCTTGACATCCTGATACCTTTATGAATCTTTTGTGATATTTGGCAGCAAAATCCGGTTATTTTTATAGGTTTTTAGTGCTTATATTGTTCAGCGGGGCTCAGAGCAGCTAGGTTATGCTACCATGCTCTTTGCCATCATAGCTCCGCCAAAATCCACCCACTGAGTTTTATGCTTAATCAATCTGTACGAAAACTGCATATAGGACTCCTTGCCAGCCTTTTCTCATGCCTGGAACATGCCACGGTATGCCTACGGTGTTAGGGCATACTGTGTGAGCAGTTGAAAAAGCAGAAAAAGGCAGAGCACTGCCAAAAACAGGAGGAGGCTCACAAGTACATCAAAAGGTTTATTCTATAAGAGGATCAAACATATCCCCAAAAAGCACCACACCAACGCGTTTCGGGCCATGTGCCCTTTATCAAGGTGACAAACATATGAATAGTCTGCATCTAAATACAGAATCCATTCGCGTCATTTGGGTGATGTCACGGGTCACCAGCCAATCCGCATCCAGCTACTTCGTGCGGTGGCTCTGATTGGTCAAAATGCCTGTATCAATTTGCAAACTTTATTGAGACTCAGCTCCTATCTCAATGCCTCTCATGTGAGCTGCACTCTCCTCTGATAGGCTATGTGAGAAGACGGCATGCTCAAAAAGTATGAGCTTAGTATGAACAAAAGCAACTTTATCAGTGGGATCCAGATTAGAAGATTAACACTCCCATATATTGTGGATCGTGACGTCAGCCAAACGGGCTCACAACAAAAACAAACATCTCTTAAAGAAAAAAACATATAATATTAGTATAATTTAGAAAGGTGTAAATATTTAAAAAACATTTAACCCTCTAACTTAAATATTTACCTTTGTGAACTTATGTGAACATAAATCAAGACCAACATATATTTAACTATACCCAAACTGCACAAATATATATTCATACTTCCTTATCCTAAACAATGATATAAAATACTAATTTTAAATATAAAAATACTAAACTAAAATAAACCTCTAAGTAAGAAAAACGAATCCAGTTTTATTATATAATAAAAAAATACATTGATATTTAAACCTCAGGCTGTAATTGCAATATTTTTAATACCATGACCATTAGGTCCGGATATTATATAGAAGAGTTCAATTTTATTTCCTAAATCAAACATCCCATACTTCCAAATAGTGTATTACACCATTTGATATATTATGAATATTGAAACTTCTGGTCGTGGCAAATGACATTACAGACAGCCTGATCAGAATTGTTGTACACAACTCTGAATCTACAATGCACTATACAGACGTGATATTGAATGGAAATAAGACTTATAATATCAAGATAAAGGACTATTATACTATCTAACAATATTGTTAACCTGTGATATAAGGTATAGGTAAGGGTCTGCACAGCCTCAATCTCTAGTATTCGCCATCAATACAATACACAGAGTGTAAACATAGACATCCATAATTCCTATACCTATGCACGAGATGACATGAAAGTGACCTAAAGTATGACAACATGGTTATTCGAATGGAGCAGAGAGAGGGTCACTGCATCAAAGAAAATGTCCAAGGTCCCAATTGGCCCCATGGGACCAGGGTTCTAAGCATAAAGATCCAGTGCGCCTCCCTCTGGTCCAACCTCCTGATGCGATTCCCTCCCCTAATAGGGATAGGAACATATTCAATTCCACAAACTTTAAGGTATCTACTATCCCCCCTGGGGCAGTGGGTGCAGGGTAGTGGGACTGCATGAACGATATCCTTATTTTTAATGAGTCTAACGTGTTCCATTACACGTATCTTAAGGAATCTCGTAGTCCTTCCCACGTACTGTTTGCGACAGCCGCAGGTTAGGAGGTAGATAACATATGTAGATTTGCAGTTGATGAAACTTTGTATATGAAATATCTCTTTCGTAACTATACTTGAAAAGGTTTTAGACGGTACAACCAAATTGCATATTTTGCATGAGCCACATCTATTTGACCCTTTTGTCAATTGTTTAAGTTTACTTGTATCAGATACAAACAGGCTGGGTGATAAGGAATTTGAGATGGTTTTAGCCTTTTTGTATACAATTTTAGGGTTGGGTGGTAAATCCTGCCCCAAAACAGGTTCCAAGCGTAAGATGTCCCAATGTTTTTCTAGGATAAATCTTTTATCCTGAGATTGTGAAATGAAAGTTGTAATAAACAGTGGACTCTCAAAGCTAGACACCTTTTTAGGTTTTCTACAAAGTAATTGATCTCTATTCATTGCTTCCACCTCCCCACGTGCTCGAATTAGATCCATAGACCTATAACCCCTTGCAATAAATCTCTTATGCAGATCGTCTGATTGTCTATGGATGTCCTCATCCTAAGAGCAGTTTCGTTTAACTCTCATAAACTGCCCTTTTGGTATTCCCTTAATGAGGGTCCTGGGGTGGCAGCTATATGCTCTAAGGTAAGTATTACGTGAGTTCTCTTTATGGAAAATATCCATATGTATATTCAAAGAGAGATCCACGTAAAGTCATAAGTCCAAATAATTTAAGTGTTGATAATCATAAGTGAAAGTGAATTTAAGACCATAATTATTGGTGTTTAGTGATTCAGTAAATAATAAAAGTGTAGTGATATCACCTTACCAAATAAAAATGAGATCGTCAATAAAACGCAGATAAAAAATAATATGATCCCTGAAGGTGTTTCTATCTACAAACACGTAGAATGACTCCCACCATCCCATGAATAAATTAGCATAGGATGGGGCAAAGCTGGTACCCATAGCCATTCCACGTGTCTGGAGATAGTAAACACCATCAAACAGAAAATAATTGTGTGTTAAAAGAAAGTGAATAGAAGAAAGTGAATAGAATTTAAAATAAAAGTAACTTGTGAGGGTGATAAATCAGAAAGATCTAAAAAGTGTTGTGATGCTGCATCCCCAGGTGGTGTTCAATTATAGTATACAGTGATGTGATGTCCATAGACGACCAGTCACAGTTCAATTTCCAAGAAATGTCTTTAATTTGATTAATGAGATCTGTACTGTCCAAAACATTGGAAGGTAGAGATCTTGCCAGGGGCTGTAGGTAATGGTCCACGTACCGTGACAGACCATCTCCCAAAGATCCAATTCTGGAGACAATAGGCCTCCCAGGAGGGGAGACCAATGTCTTATGGATCTTTGGGAGATGGTGGAACACGGCCGTGGTAGGGAACGGGTTACATAGAAAGTCCATCTCATTAGCATCCAACACACCCAGGATTTTGCCCTCCTCAAGGAGTTCTCTCAGGTCAGACATAAATGAAAGGGTGGGGTCAGAGGGATAGTTCTTCATTACTTAATTCTACATTCAAAATATTAATAACCCCTAGGGCATCATCTAATTGATCTTCTTTCTTTTGTATGAGGACCCCCCTGGGTCTTCTCCGTTTGCCCTGTCTTGTCCGTTTTTTGACATGGAAAAAAAGGATGTTCTCTGACCCTGTGTAGTTTCATGTCTTTCATCTTGTTTCTTTCCCCAGTCAGAGCGTGATTTTGTCCCTTTGTTTTTTTTTTGGATTTTTAGGGAACCTCTCCTCATTATCGGTCACATTCTGAAAGGACACTGAATGTCCAGACATCTCGTTATCTGAAAAGCCAGATTCCCCACTTGTTGTGAAGTGACTTGATTTTGTCTTAAGAATAGACTTGTAGGAGGAGGGCTTCTTGTTTCCCTTTGCAGGAGTGGAGCTATTAGTTTGAGAGGGGAAATTTGGCCGTCTGTTAGTAATGGGCTTCTGCCAAATATAAATTTGGATTTTTATGTAACCTTGTTTATCCCTCTCAAATTTTGATTGCTTTTTTAACAAACTTCTTTTCCAATTTAATTATGTTCTTAGCTAATGCCACATCCAATTCTAGAAAACCCTGCATGTCAGTATACTCATGAAGCTTATTTTGAAGACCCTCAATGTCCTTCTCAATGAATTGCTTCTCTTTAGATTTGAATGTTACAATCAGTTCCATTAGTTTAAATGAGCACTCATCCAATATTTGTTTCCAATTTGTTTCAAAGTTGTCCTCTTGGAATCCAAAAGTGGGTGACTTTTTAATGCGAAGTCCTCTCGGTATTCGCTTAGACTTAACATAATTTTCAATAGTCACTATATCCCACCATAATTGGATCCCAGTTGTAACAAATTTTTCAAACCGAGTAAACTGGTGTTTCAGATCCGTTACATCATCACAATCTGTATCAAGTGCATTATCAAACACGAGCTGTGCTTTCCTTAATCTAGTGTGAGCAACAAAGTATTACACCGGTGCTGCCCACAGACCAGACCCGTCCCCTGAGCTGAAGGGGGAAGTGGTAATACACGCACCCGCAGCAAAGGAAGCGTGTCCGGAGTGTGGTATAAAGTGTTGCCAGGCCAGGTGTAGTAAGGTAGACAATACTTGCCGATACCGGTTGTAGAGATAGAGTGAAGAATGCCTTGCCGAGGTCAGGGAGTGGAGAGCGGAGATAGGTCGTAGTCCAAGCCGTGTTCAAGGGGTTACCAGAGTGAGCATTGTCCAAGGAGTGCCGAGATCGAGAGCCAGAGGGGGTAGTCGTACAAGCCGCATCAGAACCTGTGAAAACACTGAGAGAATCCAGAAGTACTTCCATACAGAGACTATGTCGAGCAAAGACTTGAGAGCAGAGAGGAGAGGAGATAAAGCAGGAAGGTCCAATTAGGAACGGAGGTGGAACAGGAAGAGCTACAGGGAGACACTGCAGATTGGTGCAGGCATAACAGGCCAGGTGAGTCTTGTTGGTAACCTGAGTATGCCCGTGCGGTGTGCGGGGACGGAACCTGAGGTCCGGGGGATGGGAAGAAGAGTGTGCAGACTGAGCGTGCTCCGTAACGCGTGTACGCGCGTGGACCGAGCCAGTGGATGTTGCAGGTGTGCATGCGGGAGGGCGTGGGCGCGCCCGGCGCTGAGCAGAGGAATCAACGAGGGAAGTGATCTCGCGACGGCAGCAAGGGCGGGGAGCCGCGGGGGCCGGTAAGGCAAGATTGTTTTGTGTGTCCAGGGACTCCCTGAGGGGAGAGAGTGCTCTGTGTTGGGAGCGCAGAGAACGCCGATTCCTGACAGCACCCCCCTCTTCAGGAATGGCCTCAGGACGATCCATGAACAGTTTCTCTGGAAACTTTTTCCTGAAGGACTTAAGAAGGGCCGGGGCATGAATGTCCTTTAAAGGTACCCAGGATCTCTCTTCAGGGCCAACGCCCTTCCACTGCACCAAGAACTGGAGCTGGCCCCTGGATAGGCGAGAATCCAAAAGAGAGTGAACTTCGTATTCCTCATTATTTTGGACAGTAATGGGGTCCGGTTTACGAGTCTGATCTGGAAAGAAGTGACTGGTGATGAATGGTTTTAAGAGGGACACATGAAAGACATTGGGAATCTTCATACTATGTGGAAGTTGGAGCCGGAATGCCACAGGATTGATTTGTTCACAAATAGGGAAGGGACCCAGGAACTTAGGTGCCAATTTTGGAGATGGTACCTTGAGGTGGATATTCTTAGAGGAGAGCCATACCAAATCCCCTGGCTTGTAACTGGGCGCCGAACGACGACGACGATCGGCCTGTAGTTTAGATCTGCGGGAGGAGTCGAGAAGGGAAGACTGAATCCTGGACCATGCGGTTTGGAGGGAAGAAATGCGTTCATCTATGGCTGGTACTCCAGAAGGAATGTTGGAGATGGGTAGACTGGGAGAGTGGAACTCATCTTATACTATATTAGTGAAAGCACTGTATGTTTGCCTGCCTGGATGTCCGGTGTCCCTAGGGGAAATCTCATTGGTCCCTTTGGTCGCCCGCCCCCGCACACCTCTCATTGGCCTGAGGCGGAGTGACGGGCCACACACACACACACACACACACACAACACAGCAGCTCTATACACACACACACACACACACACACACACACACACACACACACACACACACACACACACACACACACACACAACACAGCAGCTCTATACACACACACACACACACACACACACAACACAGCAGCTCTATACACACACACACACAACACAGCAGCTCTATACAGACACACACACAACACAGCAGCTCTATACACACACACACACACACACACACACAACACAGCAGCTCTATACACACACACACACACACAACACAGCAGCTCTATACACACACACAACACAGCAGCTCTATACACACACACACACACCCTCTGTCCGCCCCCCTCCCCTCCCCCCTCACGTGCGCCGTCCTGCACTGGCTCCGGACGGGAAGCGCGGCCCTCCTACCCCAGCCGCTCCCTTACCTCCCCGGCGCTACCACCCGCTCAGGTAAGTCACTGTGCGTCCCGCCTCAGCCTCAGGCCCACTGCGCGTCCCGCCTCAGCCTCAGGCCCACTGCGCATGCCGCCTCAGCCTCAGGCCCACTGTGCGTCCCGCCTCAGCCTCAGGCCCACACACACAGGGCGCTTCCTACCGCCGCTCAGCCAGACGCCACATCGAGCGGGCGCCGGGGGGGGGGGGGGAGCGCGAGTCTTAGGCCCACACAGGGCGCTTGCTTCCTACCGCCGCTCAGCCGGACGCCACATCGAGCGGGCGCCGGGGGGGGGGGGACGCGAGTCTTAGGCCCACACAGGGTGCTTCCTGCAGCCGCCTGCACGCCTCACTCAGCAGGACGGCACATCGGAGGACCAAGCGGGCGCCGGGGGGGGGGTGGGAGCGCGAGTCACAGGGAACGGGGGGGGGGAGTCACGGGGAACGGGGGGGGAGTCACGGGGAACGGGGGGGGGGCCACCAGCCAAACCAGCAGGGGGACGGACGCACGGAGGAGGGGGGGGAAATGCCCATACATAAATTATGACAATACATATGCCCACTGCTCTCCACCCCCCCCCCCACTCCCCTTTCCCCCCCCCCCGCTCCCCTTTCCCCCCCCCCGCTCCCCTTTCCCCCCCCCCGCTCCCCTTTCTCTCCCCCCCGCTCCCCTTTCTCCCCCCCCGCTCCCCTTTCTCCCCCCCCGCTCCCCTTTCTCCCCCCCCGCTCCCCTTTCTCCCCCCCCTGCTCCCCTTTCTCCCCCCCTGCTCCCCTTTCTCCCCCCCCTGCTCCCCTTTCTCCCCCCCCTGCTCCCCTTTCTCCCCCCCCGCTCCCCTTTCTCCCCCCCCCCGCTCCCCTTTCTCCCCCCCCCGCTCCCCTTTCTCCCCCCCCCGCTCCCCTTTTTCCCCCCCCCGCTCCCCTTTCTCCCCCCCCGCTCCCCTTTCTCCCCCCCCGCTCCCCTTTTCTCCCCCCCCGCTCCCCTTTCTCCCACCTCCGCTCCCCTTTCTCCCCCCCCCCCCGCTCCCCTTTCTCCCCCCCCTCCCCTTTCTCCCCCCCCTCCCCTTTCTCCCCCCCCCCGCTCCCCTTTCTCCCCCCACCGCTCCCCTTTCTCCCCCCACCGCTCCCCTTTCTCCCCCCCCGCTCCCCTTTCTCCCCCCCCCGCTCCCCTTTCTCCCCCCCCCGCTCCCCTTTCTCCCCCCCCCCCGCTCCCCTTTCTCCCCCCCCCCCGAAACCTTTACAACAAATACTCACCTATTGTTCCACGAGTTATAAATAATACTACCTATTACGCATTTACATCCCGGGCAACGCCGGGTCTCCCAGCTAGTAATTTATAAAGAAGGGCGACTCCCGGGTGGCTTCGTTTTTTGCAGAATTGACAGCGTACTCTGCCCAAGGAAGGAGTTGAGCCCAATCATCCTGGGAATCGGATATGAAACATCTCAGGTATTTTTCCAGGGATTGATTGATTCTCTCTGTTTGTCCATTGGACTGTGGATGATAGGCGGAAGAGAAGGAAGAAGAGATGCCCAATCTCTTGGTGAAAGTTCTCCAGAATTTGGATATGAATTGAGAACCACTGTCAGAAACAATGGATGAAGGAATCCCATGAATCCGGAAAATCTGCTCCGTAAAGATATCAGCAAGGGCAGGGGAGGTGGGTAATCCTTTAAGTGGAATAAAATGGGACATCTTCGAGAACCTGTCCACGACCACCAAGATAGTGTTCATTCCTCTTGACCTGGGCAACTCCACGATGAAGTCCATCGAAATGTGGGACCAGGGGCAGTCGGGAACTGGAAGAGGTAACAGAAAACCATGGGTCTTTTGACGGAGAATCTTCCTTTGAGCGCACGTGGGGCAGGCGCGGGTAAACTCCAGAATATCTTGAGACATCCTTGGCCACCAGAAATTCCGACGAATGAGATCAGTAGTCTTCTTAAAACCTGGATGACCTGCAGATTAGAGGAGTGACCCCAAGACAGGACCTCTGGTACAAATTTGGAAGGTACGAAAAGTTTGTTGTTGGCAACGACCAAGTCCTTGGGAATGCGTCTCTGGGAGTGCAAAATCTTGTCAAGATTCTTGAAAGAAGACGTGGCAAGAATCCTCTCTTGTGGAAGGATAGTCTCCAAAGGTTCCTCTGGTCTCTCTTCAGAAGAATGTATTCGGGAGAGTGCGTCTGCCTTTACGTTCTTGGTCTGAGGAAAGGTGAAAATCGAATGGAGAAAAAAAGAGCCCAACGAGCCTGTCGAGCGTTTTCTATGTAAAGAAGGTTCTTGTGGTCCGTGAGAATAGTAAACGGCTCTTTCGACCCTTCCAGCAGGTGTCTCCACAATTCAAGAGCCATCTTCACGGACAGAAGTTCCCTGTTACCCACGTCATAGTTCCTCTCGGCGGATGAGAATTTCTTGGAAAAATATGCACAGGGATGTAACTTATCTTGAGGCGTAGGTCTCTGAGAAAGAACGGCTCCAGTGTCGCAATCAGAAGCGTCAACCTCCAGGATGAAGGGAAGTTCAATGTTGGGATGACGGAGAATAGGTGCGGATATAAAAGCTTCTTTGAGTGTCTCGAAGAAGGCAGAGATGGCCTCGGATGACCAAGCAGAAGGATCAGCTCCTTTTTTGGTGAGCACAGTGAGGGGTGCCACAATGGTAGAAAAACTCCGTATAAACTTACGATAGTAATTAGCAAACCCTAAAAAACGTGTGGCCTTGAGAGAATTGGGTCTTGGCCATTCAGTGACTGCTTGAATTTACCGGAGTCCATCATAAACCCCTCATCGGAAATGATGCACCCCAGGAACGGAGTAGAGGTCTGATGAAAGGTGCACTTCTCCAGTTTGGCGTACAAATGGTGTTCACGGAGATGGGAAAGGATGTAGGAGGTGTGGCGTATATGGTCCTGGAGATCTTTGGAAAAAATCAGGATATCATCCAAGTATATTATAACAAAAATATTGAGTACCTTACGAAAGACGTCGTTGATGAAATCCTGGAAGACAGCGGGAGCATTACATAAGCCGAAAGGCATTACAAGGTACTCGTAGTGTCCACTACGTGTGTTGAAGGCCGTTTTCCATTCATCCCCCTTCCTGATGCGCACCAGGTTATAGGCACCACGTAGATCCAACTTGGAAAAAATCTTGGCCCCCTGTAATTTATCGAACAGTTCGGTAATAAGGGGAAGGGGGTAACAATTTTTAATAGTTATGTGGTTCAAACCCATGTAATCGCTGCAAGGCCTCAACGACCCATCCTTTTTCTTGACGAAGAAAAACCCAGCCCCTGCTGGGGAATTGGAGTGACGAATAAAGCCTTTCTTGAGATTCTCCTGGATATATTCATCCATAGCGTGAGATTCTGGTAACGACAAGGGGTAGGTCTTGGACTTGGGTAGGGAGTTACCTGGAACCAGATCGATCGGACAATCGTAAGTCCTGTGTGGCGGCAAAAGGTCTGACTGTACCTTATTAAAAACGTCCCGGAATTGGAGGTAAACAGAAGGTAGAATAACTTCGGGAACAGAGGTATTGGCCAGCAGTTGATGAGTCTCGCCTGACCTCGGCCTCCAGGTGATGGGAGCAGAGGAAGTCCAGTCAATGAGAGGATTGTTAAGCTGTAGTCAAGGAAGACCAAGGGTGATGGGTATCTCAGGAGCGTGAATGGCATCGAGAACTAAGATCTCCTTGTGCAGATGTGAGGACAGAAGCAAGGGGGCCGTCTCTAAGGAGATGTGTGCCGGGGTAAGAGGACATCCATCGATACCGACGAGTGCGATGGGAACCTTCTTCCTCACGAGCGGTATGCGGTTTAACCTGGCGAATTCAAGGTCCACAAAGTTTCCTCCAGTTCCTGAGTCAATGAAAGCGGCGGTAGAAGTCTTGAACTTATCGCCTGAAAATGTAAGTTTCTTAGGGAGTTCACCTTTATGAAGGGGACGTGGAGACATTACACCCAGAGAGAGTCCCTCTGTACTCACTGGGTGTTCCCGTTTCCCGGACGCAGTGGACACTCCCGAACCAGATGCTCCATGGATCCGCAGTAGGAACACAATCCCCCGGCGTGGCGGAACTGCCGTATCGGTGTGTGGATGCGTTGTACCCCCAATTGCATTGGCTCTGGCAACTCCAGTGTAGGACGAAGAGGTGTGGTAGCACTTGGGGGAGCAGGAGTGCTGCTGGGAGTACTGGAGAACGGAACTTGAAAGTTATGGAAGCGAGTGCGCTGACGCTCTGAGCGGCGTACCTGGATACGTTGATCCACTCGGACGGCCAAATCAATGAGGACTTCCAATTGATCCGCCCTGGATAGGCGAGAGAGTTCATCCTTGATGGGATCTGCCAGGCCTTGCCAGAATACGGAGACAAGAGCCTCTTGTCCCCAGTTAGTCTCGGCTGCTAGATTCCTGAGTGATCTGGAGAAGAGAAACAGATGCCATCTCCCGACGAGCGGGGGAATCGAATACTTGTTGGAACTCGGCTTTAAATGCCGGGTAATCTTGGGTAAGGTCAGAACGTCGCTCCCAAACCGGGGAAGCCCAAGCCAGGGCGCTGCCAGTGAGGAGGTTATAAATGTAGGCTACCTTCTTGCGACCGGAATTGTAGAGATGGGGGGCCATTTCAAACTGCACCTCACACTGGTTTAGGAAACCCCTACATTCTTGCAGTTCACCTGCATAAGGCTTGGGGGGAGGAATCCTTACATCGGACCTGCTAACTGCGCTTGCGGAGTGGGGGCTTACATCTGGCAAGGTCGCGGTCGGTACTCGGTCTGAGTACCGCAGACCTGGCGTGTAAGTGCCACAATTTGATCCGCCATGGCCTGGTTTTGCTGAAGCAGATTGGAGAGAAACTGTTGAAGTTCGGTCTGGTCTGCGTCTTGTGGTATCGACATAATGTTACGCCGGTGCTGCCCGCAGACCAGACCCGTCCCCTGAGCTGAAGGGGGAAGTGGTAATACATGCACCTGCAGCAAAGGGAGCGTGTCCGGAGTGTGGTATAAAGTGTTCCCAGGCCAGGTGTAGTAAGGTAGACAATACTTTCCAGTACCGGTTGTAGAGATAGAGTGAAGAATGCCTTGCCGAGGTCAGGGAGTGGAGAGCAGAGATAGGTCGTAGTCCAAGCCATGTTCAAGGGGTTACCAGAGTGAGCGTTGTCCAAGGAGTGCCGAGATCGAGAGCCAGAGGGGGTAGTCGTACATGGAAAATACTGTCCTGCGCTTCGGCTATCTGTAAGGCACCTATGGTGTCAAGCCGTCAATTAGCTGATAAGGAGGGAGCTGTTTACGGCCACTGGGTAACCCGGAGTAGGGGGGAAAATGTAAACCCTTACCTATAAAGTATCTCCGGTCTGGGACCTGCTCTCCTCCGCAGTATGTGCGTGCAGCCTTCAGTGGTAATCAGGAGATGAAAGGAAGGAATCCGGCGCCACTGTGCATGACAGACTGTAGAAACTCCCGGATGATCTTCAAAGAAACTTTATTGCACTATACACATAGGGCTACACCACGATCTCCCCCTCTACGCATTTCACCCTCTCAGATAGGGCTTCGTCTCAGAGGGTAGTCGTACAAGCTGCATCAGAACCTGTGAAAACACTGAGAGAATCCAGAAGTACTTCCATACAGAGACTATGTCGAGCAAAGACTGAGAGCAGAGAGGAGCTAGATAAAGCTGGAAGGTCCAATTAGGAACGGAGGCGGGACAGGAAGAGCTACAGGGAGACACTGCAGATTGGTGCAGGCATAACAGGCCAGGTGAGTCTTGTTGGTAACCTGAGTATGCCCGTGCGGTGTGCGGGGGCGGAGCCTGAGGTCTGGGGGACGGGAAGAAGAGTGTGCAGAATGAGCGTGCTCCGTAACGCGTATACGCTCGTGGACCAAGCCAGTGGATGGTGCAGGTGTGCGCGCGCGAGGGCGTGGGTGCGCCCGGCGCTGAGCAGAGGAATCGCCGAGGGAAGTGATCCTGCGACGGCGGCAAGGGTGGGGAGCCGCGGAGGCCGGTAAGGCAGGATTGTTTTGTGTGTCCAGGGACTCCCTGAGGGGAGAGAGTGCTCTGTGTGGGGAGCGCGGAGAACGCTGATGCCTGACACAAAGTCTTTACATGCCTGTAGTCATCGCTGTCCATTGACTGGATTGCCTTGAAGGTCTACAGGGCTATCTCCGACAATAGCAATGACAACTGCAAAACCCAGTCCCATTCTGGTATACGGAACTGGCGACACTGGTCCTCAAATGCCTTGAGGTACCCCTTGATTTTATCTGTGCCACCCACATACTTGCCAAACCTGTGGCGGGACGCCTTTGGCCGGGGAGGTTGGTTAGAAGTCTGCTGGGGTCGGGGGGCTGTAACACGTGAGACGTTTTCATTAACTGCAACCGCTGTTCAGAGGTAAGTCCCACTCCCCACTGGGCGAGAAGTGTGGTGATCCCTGTATCTGGGAGACCGCAGGCCACAGGGGCTACCACGGCTTCCCTCCCAGCATCATGCTCACCATATGCTTCCTCATCATCCCCGCTCTTCTCCTCCTCCTCTGCCTCCACTACCTCTGGGGCTGGATTAATCTCCGGTACCCTGGCTGGGCTAGTGGTCCCTGCAACTGCAGGTGAGGCTGTAACCGCCTCAGGTGAAACTATACTTGCTTCATGCCTCTCGAGATCCTCCTCCAGCAGTGTCTTTGCCCGACCGTTGGTCGTTAGTCCATAACTCTCACACCGGGCGACAATACGTGAACGGTCCCAGGTTCAATAGCGACCTGACCTGCTGTCCATCTTTGCCCTGTGGCACTAAACTAAGTGACAGAGAGAACCTGCACTTTTTCTGCTTTGTGTAAAGTCTGTAAGTCACTACTTGTTGTCTCGAGGGAGACTCCAGGAGCGGGTAGGACCTCGGTGGCCAGAACAACGGGAGCAGGCAAAGATTGTTGGGGTCACAGGCTGAAGTAGATGGCAAGTGGCAAGCAGGATCGTCGTGGGCATGCAGAGGTCGATGGCAGGCAGCAAGCAGGATCGTCGTGGCACATGCAGAGGTTCAGCAACAGGAATGCAGCAGCAGGACAGGGGAGCAGGAACTGGGCAGGGGAGCAGGAACTGAGACTACGGAGCAGGGACATGTCTGGGACTTGCTAGCAGGAAACAGATTAGGGCAATCTAGTTAAATGGCAAGGGCCTTTAATATGAACAGGACTCCAATACAGAACAGGACTGGTACAGAAACAGATACAGGAACAGGCTGCGGCAGAAGCATACTGTAGGCATGGAGTCTGACACTAAGCAAAGGCAATGCACCAAACAGGAAGCAGGAACTATAAGCACAGAGAACAGGAGCAACAAGAGGAGACAGATACACCAATCACAGAGCAGACAGAAAGCAGCAGCACACCCGGTGGACAAGGAAAGGAACTATGGCTAGGAGCAGGATGTCTAGGAGACCCTGACACTTGTTTTGAGAGCTCGCAATCTACGAGTTTCTCTTTGTTAGAAGACCCCTCAGGATTTTGAAACATAAAGCTCAATGATCCCACACGCTGCCACCAGTAAATAAGCCTCTCCCGTGACACGACAACTTCGGACCCCAAATACCTAGGCATAGTGTGACAACACTTTCTCCGCAAACACCCCCTTGAAACTCATATGCTAGCAATCCCTGCTCGCTGGCACCCCTGGAAAGGCAAAAACACATCAATTCTTTATTAACGCTCATTTCAGTTTATGCATTGCACAGTACTGGGCTTAAGAGCTGACTCTTCTTGAACCCTTATTACGGATCAGGGGTAATCAAACGGGCTTAAACCTTTATTTGAGAGCCTGGTTATCCCCTACCGTCACACCATGCAGTATTAGGGACGCTCTCACCCACCTCCTGCAGTATTAGGAGACGTTCTCGCCCATCCCCTGCAGTAATAGGGACGCTCTAACCCACCCCCAGCAGTATTAGGGACGCTCTCACCCACCTCCTGCAGTATAAGGAGACGTTCTCGCCCATCCCCTGCAGTAATAGGGACGCTCTAACCCACCCCCAGCAGTATTAGGGATGCTGTAACCCACCTCCTGCAGTATTAGGAGACGTTCTTGCCCATCCCCTGCAGTATTAGGGACGATCCAACCCGCCACCGGCAGTATTAGGGACACTCTCACCCACCTCCTGCAGAATTAGGGACACTCACCCATCTCCTGCAGTATTAGGGACGCTCTTACCCACCCTCTGCTGTATTAGGGATGCTCTAACCCACCCCCTGCAGTATTAGGGACGCTCTCACCCACCCTCTGCAGTATTAGGGACGCTCTCACCCATCCCCTGCAGTATTAGGGCAGCTCTCACCTTCCCCCTGCAGTATTAGGAACGCTCTAACCCACCCCCTGCAGTATTAGGGACGCTCTCAACCAATTCCTGCAGTATTAGGGATGCTCTCACCCATCCCCTACAGTATTAGGAACGCTCTAACCCGCCCCTGGCAAAATTAGGATCGCTCTCACTCACCTCCTGCAGTATTAGGGACACTCTCACCCACCCCCTGCAGTATTAGGGATGCTCTCACCCATCCCCTGCAGTATTAGGGAACCTCTGACCACCCTCCTGCAGTATTAGGGACGCTCTGACCACCCTCCTGCAGTATTAGGGACGCTCTGACCACCCTCCTGCAGTATTAGGGACGCTCTGACCACCCCCCTGCAGTATTAGGGACGCTCTCACCCACCCCCTGCAGTATTAGGGATGCTCTCACCCACCCCCTGCAGTATTAGGGACGCTCTCACCCACCTCCTGCAGTATTAGGGACGCTCTCATCCATGAAGTGGCCTTTATAGTTGCTACGAAACTAGTTGGAATTATACTTTTATTGATCTACTAGTACCCTTAGTATTCTATCACTTTGCTGGTTAAGTGAAGCTGGCGTGGGAGCCGCAGAGCTGACCCTGATCGGTGAGACTGTCCCTCTACCAGCTACTCCTAAACGGAGCTTGGGACTTATCTACCTGGATTACGTGGAAGCCTAAAGGGAACCCTCCGCTTCCCATGAGCCCAGCAGATGAAAGCACAGCCTGATATGACTGCAGATTCCTGACACTGGGTGATCCGCTGCAGCCTTCTCCTGTGTCCTGATACCTGAGTGGTAACAACTGTCATAGTTACAGTTACATGCCTGTTTTACCTTTATCTGATGTACGCAGAACCTTGAATTACTTTTTAATATAAATTGTTCATTCTTACTTCACCATGAGCGTTGTGAGCTGTTTTGTGTTTTGTTTTGTCCAGATTCAGGGTCTTGGACCACCCTATCACAGCAGCAGACGCTCCTTATTGGTAACCTAGTTACTTATACTCACTTGGGTATTAAGTGGTTAATGCACTTTATTTCAATTCACTCTGTTTATTCATTATAGTTGAGCACTTGTATTGGGTTTTTCTTTTGCTCTCATCCATACGCTGCAGTACTAGAGACGCTCTCACCCACCCCTGCAGTATTAGGGATGCTCTAACCCACCCCCTGCAGTATTAGGGATGCTCTAACCCACCCCCTGCAGTATTAGGGACGCTCTAACCCACCCCCTGCAGTATTAGAGACGCTCTCACCCACCCCCTGCAGTATTAGGACCGCTCTAACCCACCCCCTGCAGTATTAGGGACGCTCTCACCCATCCCCTGCAGTATTAGGGACGCTCTCACCCATCCCCTGCAGTATTAGGGACGCTCTCACCCACCTCCTGCAGTATTAGGGACGCTCTCATCCACCTCCTGCAGTATTAGGGACGCTCTCACCCATCCCCTGCAGTATTAGGGACGCTCTCACCCATCCCCTGCAATATTAGGGGCGCTCTCACCCATCCCCTGCAGTATTAGGGACGCTCTCACCCATCCCCTGCAGTATTAGGGACGTTCTCACCCACCCCCTGCAGTATTAGGGATGCTCTCACCCATCCCCTGCAGTATTAGGGACGCTCTCACCCATCCCCTGCAGTATTAGGGACGCTCTCACCCACCCCCTGCAGTATTAGGGACGCTCTCACCCACCCCCTGCAGTATTAGGGACGCTCTCACCCATCCCCTGCAGTATTAGGGACGCTCTCACCCATCCCCTGCCGTATTAGGGACGCTCTCACCCATCCCCTGCAGTATGAGGGACGCTCTCACCCATCCCCTGCAGTATTAGGGACGCTCTCACCCATCCCCTGCAGTATTAGGGACGCTCTTACACATACCCTGCAGTATTAGGGACGCTCTCACCCATCCCCTGCCGTATTAGGGACGCTCTCACCCATCCCCTGCAGTATTAGGGACGCTCTTACACATACCCTGCAGTATTAGGGATGCTCTATCCCACCCCCTGCAGTATTAGGGACGCTCTCACCCATCCCCTGCAGTATTAGGGACGCTCTTACCCATCCCCTGCAGTATTAGGGATGCTCTATCCCACCCCCTGCAGTATTAGGGACACTCTCACCCACCCCCTGCAGTATTAGGGACGCTCTCACCCATCCCCTGCAGTATTAGGGACGCTCTCACCCACCTCCTGCAGTATTAGGGACGCTCTCACCCATCCCCTGCAGTATTAGGAACGCTCTCACCCATACCCTGCAGTATTAGGGACGCTCTCACCCATCCCCTGCAGTATTAGGGACGCTCTCACCCACCTCCTGCAGTATTAGGGACGCTCTCACCCACGTCCTGCAGTATTAGGGACACTCTCACCCATCCCCTGCAGTATTAGGGACGCTCTAACCCACCTCCTGCAGTATTAGGGAAGCTTTCACCCATCTCCTGCAGTATTAGGGACACTCTCACCCATCCCCTGCAGTAATAGGGACGCTCTCACCCACCTCCTGCAGTATTAGGGACGCTCTAACCCACCTCCTGCAGTATTAGGGACGCTCTAACCCACCTCTTGCAGTATTAGGGATACTCTCACTCACCCCCTGCAGTATTACGGATACTCTCACCCACCTCCTGCAGTATTAGGGACGCTCCCACCCTCCCCCTGCAGTATTAGGGACGCTCTCACCCACCCCCTGCAGTGTTAGGGACGCTCTCACCCACCCCCTGCAGTATTAGGGACGCTCTTACCCACCTCCTGCAGTATTAGGGACGCTCTCACCCACCCCCTGCAGTATTAGGGACGCTCTCACCCATCCCCTGCAGTATTAGGGAAGCTTTCACCCATCTCCTGCAGTATTAGGGACACTCTCACCCATCCCCTGCAGTATTAGGGACGCTCTCACCCACCTCCTGCAGTATTAGGGACGCTCTCACCCACCTCCTGCAGTATTAGGGATGCTCTCACCCACCCCCTGCAGTATTAGGGACACTCTCACCCATCCCCTGCAGTATTAGGGACGCTCTCACCCATCCCCTGCAGTATTAGGGACGCTCTCACCCACCCCCTGCAGTATTATGGACGCTCTCACCAATCCCCTGCAGTATTAGGACCGCTCTCACCCATCCCCTACAGTATTAGGGACGCTCTAACCCACCTCCTGCAGTATTAGGGACGCTCTCACCCATCCCCTGCAGTATTAGTTACACTCTCACCCATCCCCTGCAGTATTAGAGACGCTCTAACCCACCTCTTCCAGTATTACGGATACTCTCACCCATCCCCTGCAGTATTAGGGACGCTCTAACCCACCTCCTGCAGTATTAGGGATGCTCCCACCCTCCCCCTGCAGTATTAGGGACGCTCTCACCCACCTCCTGCAGTATTAGGGACGCTCTCACCCACCCCCTGCAGTATTAGGGATGCTCTCACCCACCCCCTGCAGTATTATGGACTCTCTCACCCATCCCCTGCAGTATTAGGGAAACTCTCACCCACCCCCTGCAGTATTAGGGACGCTCTCACCCACATCCTGCAATATTAGGGACGCTCTCACCCATCCCCTGTAGTATTAGGGACGCTCTCACCCATCCCCTGCAGTATTAGGGACGCTCTCACCCACATCCTGCAGTATTAGGGACGCTCCCACCCTCCCCCTGCAGTATTAGGGACGCTCTCACCCACCCCCTGCAGTATTAGAGACGCTCTCACCCACCTCCTGCAGTATTAGGGACGCTCTCACCCGCCCCCTGCAGTATTAGGGCCGCTCTCACCCATCCCCTGCAGTATTAGGGGCGCTCTCACCCATCCCCTGCAGTATTAGGGACGCTCTCACCCACATCCTGCAGTATTAGGGACGCTCCCACCCACCCCCTGCAGTATTAGGGACGCTCTCACCCACCTCCTGCAGTATTAGGGATGCTCTCACCCACCCCCTGCAGTATTAGGGACGCTCTCACCCGCCCCCTGCAGTATTAGGGACGCTCTCACCCACCCCCTGCAGTATTAGGGATGCTCTCACCCACCCCCTGCAGTATTAGGGCCGCTCTCACCCATCCCCTGCAGTATTAGGGGCGCTCTCACCCATCCCCTGCAGTATTAGGGACGCTCTCACCCACATCCTGCAGTATTAGGGACGCTCCCACCCATCCCCTGCAGTATTAGGGACGCTCTAACCCACCTCTTCCAGTATTAGGGATGCTCTCACCCACCCCCTGCAGTATTAGGGACGCTCTAACCCACCTCCTGCAGTATTAGGGACGCTCTCACCCACCCCCTGCAGTATTAGGGATGCTCTCACCCACCCCCTGCAGTATTATGGACTCTCTCACCCATCCCCTGCAGTATTAGGGAAACTCTCACCCACCCCCTGCAGTATTAGGGACGCTCTCACCCACATCCTGCAATATTAGGGACGCTCTCACCCATCCCCTGTAGTATTAGGGACGCTCTCACCCATCCCCTGCAGTATTAGGGACGCTCTCACCCACATCCTGCAGTATTAGGGACGCTCCCACCCTCCCCCTGCAGTATTAGGGACGCTCTCACCCACCCCCTGCAGTATTAGAGACGCTCTCACCCACCTCCTGCAGTATTAGGGACGCTCTCACCCGCCCCCTGCAGTATTAGGGCCGCTCTCACCCATCCCCTGCAGTATTAGGGGCGCTCTCACCCATCCCCTGCAGTATTAGGGACGCTCTCACCCACATCCTGCAGTATTAGGGACGCTCCCACCCACCCCCTGCAGTATTAGGGACGCTCTCACCCACCTCCTGCAGTATTAGGGATGCTCTCACCCACCCCCTGCAGTATTAGGGACGCTCTCACCCGCCCCCTGCAGTATTAGGGACGCTCTCACCCGTCCCTTGAAATATTAGGGATGCTCTCACCCGTGTACTGTGGGTGTGTAAATAACAAGCAGCGGTGCTGTGTGTGTGTAAATAACAAGCAAGCGGTACTGTGAGTGTGTAAATAACAAGCAGCGGTAGTGTGGGTGTGTAAATAACAAGCAGCGGTACTGTTTGTGTGTAAATAACAAGCAGCGGTACTGTGTGTGTGTAAATAACAAGCAGTAGTGCTGTGTGTGTGTAAATAACAAGCAGTAGTACTGTGTGTGTGTAAATAACAAGCACCACTACTGTGTGTGTGTGTAAATAATAAGCAATGGTACTGTGGGTGTGTAAAAAATAAGCAGCGGCACTGTGTGTGTGTAAATAACAAGCAGTGGTACTGTTTGTGTAAATAACAAGCAGCGTCACTGTGAGCGTGTAAATAACAAGCAGTGGTACTGTGGATGTGTAAATAACAAGCAGCGGTACAGTGGTGTGTAAATAACAAGCAGCGGTATTGTGGGTGTGTAAAAAAACGGCAGCCGCACTGTGTGTGTGTAAATAACAAGCAGTAGTACTGTGAGCGTGTAAATAACAAGCAGCGGTACTGTGTGCGTGTAAATAAAAAGCAGTTGTTCTCTGGGTGTGTAAATAACAAGCAGCTGTACTGTGGGTGTGTAAATAACAAGCAGCGGTACTGTGTGGGTGTGTAAAAAACAAGCAGCGGTACTGTGTGTGGGTGTGTAAATAACAAGCAGCGGTACTGTGTGTGTAAATAACAAGCAGCGGTTCTGTGGGTGTGTAAATAACAAGCAGCGGTACTGTGTGTGTGTAAATAACAAGTAAAAGGGATAAAGGGGAATGTTACAGGGCAGTAGAGGCTTTTCCCCTGATATCTCAGGAGATAATATACACATTAAATCATGGGACAGTAACCCCATTATTTCCTATGAACAGGACAGGTTTTATCCCTATGAAATGTAAATGTTTGGCAGATATCCCCACTACACATTATATGCTGCAGCATAACAAGAACGGCAGGAATCACTGCACACAGCAGAATAACAGGAATAGAATAAACGCTCATTGGGAGGTGACAAGATTAATAAGACTATCAGATATTATATTATTATCCCACGCGCCTTTAAAGCTGCCGTCCCACCTAGGGCCAAAATAACTCAGCGGCAGAGTTATATCCGGGGAACTGACACATCTCTTTACAGTATCACACACCTAGAAATATTGTGATAACATTTATTAAATGAGATGAGAGACGCGGTGAGATAAACACTTGTCTGACAAACATTCTCAGGGAGAAGCAGGAATATGTTATTCTGCATCATACAATTCTTATATTATAAAGCATTTCCATTTACTGACACAGCACAAACATATATATGTAATGGGTATACGCTCCTATATTACTTCTATATACGCTCGCTCCCAGAACAGGAACTAAACAAAGATTAAAGCAATCAGATATCCCCAGGACAGGTATGTGAGATAATATAAATATATAGGCATACCCCGCATTAACGTACGCAATGGGACCGGCGCATGTATATAAACAAAAATTTACTTAAAGTGAAGCACTAACTTTTTTCTACTTATCGATGCATGTACTGTACGGCAATCATCATATACGTGCATAACTGATGTAAATAACGCATTTGTAACAGGCTCTATAGTCTCCCCGCTTGCGCACAGCTTTGGTACAGGTAGGGAGCCGGTAATGCTGTTCAGGATGTGCTGACAGGCGCATGCGCGAGCTGCTGTTTGCCTATTGGGCGATATGTCCTTACTCACGTGTACTTAAAGTGAGTGTGCTTAAACCGGGGTATGCCTGTATATATACATAGCAAAGTGCTGAAGGGGCCCGTCTGGGGTAACTGATTAATATATGAGATATATTCCCCTTTTCTCTCCCTCGCTCACTGAATCCCTCCCAGTATATTCTTATTTCTGTGTACTATATTATATACTAGCTGATATACCCGGCGTTGCCCGGAGGCCGTGATGGGGGGCGTGAAAGGCAGGGGGGGGGGCGTGAAAGGCAGGGGGGGGGCGTGAAAGGCAGGGGGGGGGTGGGCGTGAAAGGAGGGGGGGCGTGAAAGGCAGGGGGGGCGTGAAAGGCAGGGGGGGTGTGAAAGGCAGGGGGGGCGTGAAAGGCAGAGGGTGGCGTGAAAGGAAGGGGGGGCGTGAAAGGCAGGGGGGGCGTGAAAGGCATGGGGGGTGTGTGAAAGGCAGGGGGGGGGCGTGAAAGGCAGGGGGGGGCGTGAAAGGCAGGGGGGGCGTGAAAGGCAGGGGTGGCGTGAAAGGCAGGGGGGGCGACACACACACACAGTGTGACACACACACACAGTGTCACACACACAGTGTCACACACACACAGTGTCACACACACACACACACAGTGACACACACACACGTCACCTAGAGCGACACACACGCGACACCTACCTCTACTTCCGGCCGCTGCCATCTCCTCACTCGGCGCCGCGAGGGAGGAAGGGGGTCCGCTGCCTGTTCCCCCGCCGGGGATGGAGATGAGCGGAGCGCCGGGAGGGAGAGGTGAGCGGAGGGAGGGAGAGGTGAGCGGAGGGAGTGAGACGTGAGCGGAGGGAGGGAGACGTGACCGGAGGGAGGGGAGAGATGAGCGCCGGGAGGGGAGAGATCCGGGAGGGGAGAGATGAGTGCCGGGAGGGGAGAGATCCGGGAGGGGAGAGATGAGCGCCGGGAGGGGAGAGATCCGGGAGGGGAGAGATGAGCGCCGGGAGGGAGGGAGAGATGAGCGCTGGACCTCTACTTCCGGCCGCCGCCATCTTCTGACTCGGCACCGCAAGGGAGGAAGGGGGTCCTCCCGGGCGCCGCCATCTTAGGCGCCACGAGGGAGGAAGGGGGTCCGCTGCCTGTTCCCTCGCCGGGGATGGAGATGAGCGGAGCGCCGGAAGGGAGAGGTGAGCTGAGGGAGGGAAAGGTGAGCGGAGGGAGGGAGACGTGAGCGGAGGGAGGGAGACGTGAGCGGAGGGAGGGGAGAGATACGGGAGGGGAGAGATGAGCGCCGGGAGGGGAGAGATCCGGGAGGGGAGAGATCCGGGAGGGGAGAGATGAGCACCGGAGAGAGAGGTAGGTGTGTGTGTGTGTGTGTGTGTGTGTGTGTGTGGCGCGAGCCGAGGGGGAAGAGAGTGGCAGTTGGGTGACGTCACATCCACCAATCTGATTGGCCAGAGGCTGAGGACCAATCAGATTCACCGCAGATAGCACTAACCATTCGATTTTATATATTAAGATACTATTTCTAGGGATTCCCCTGCTGGACTGGGATCAGTGTTCCTAGCTCCTGATTCTGACCCAGCCATTACCCCATACACAGAACGCAGCATGAAGAGGCTCAGTGAAGGTGGCAGTGACGGTGTGTAAGTGTCTGATCGGGTCAAACAGCTGATAAAAGGACAGCCGCCCAGCCTCATAGTCCAGGTATATTCGTAATCTCTGCGAGGGAGACTCGGGATATATCTGTGTATGTATTGAGTCATGTCTCACTGAATAATCATTATCACACATGTACAAACCCCAGGATTTCTTATTACGTCCTATGCGGGACTGACATCCTTTCCTTACTATACTGGGATAGGAAATCCCTACCCCCCTAACCCCTGATTCACTGATCTCCACTTCCCAGTAATGTTGTCCTGAGGAAAAACTACTGGTGCTTAAAACCTGATAAGACCCAAATCTCCCTGGTGTATTTGGGCGTAACTGGTTTCTTCCTGACCACGATGCAGTTTTCAGGTCACCTGATACAGATACATCATTAGCAGCTGTATTTACATCCAGTAATATGCCTGAAGCCTCCTGCACATAGAACCCGTTCTTTGCTATTAGATCAGTCACAATTTTAGCTAATCTCTGTAAGGTCAGTGAGATCAGAACCTCATCCAAATCCCCTACAGCAGGGACCTTATTACCCTCTCTCTCTCTGTCCTCATTATCTTCCTCCTCAGCATCACAGAAGTCAGCATTGTCTGATTCCCGTCCTTGTAAGACAGTTAATGGATCAGTGATGTTGCACAGCTCCTCAATGTGAAATATCTTCCTGGACAGCTCATCCTTCTTTATTTCCAGCTGCTGGATTAGATCAGAGACTCGGAGAGAAACCTGCTCTTCCCAACTGGTGATCTCACTCAGGACTCGCTTCTCTAGGACTTCCAGCTGTTCCTTGATGTCACTAATCAGGGTAATGACCCGGTCTATTACCCCAGCTGCTTTTTCTTGCGCTTCTCTCCTGTGTTCCTGCAGACTCTGGGCTCTTTTCTCAGTCTCCTCTCTCACTGAGGTCAGTTTCTCCAGAACATTTCTCAGTTTATCCTGCTTCTTCTCAGAGGCCTCATTCAGCGACTCCACCTGGTGTCCCCTGTGCTCCCCAAACACCCAGCAGGACACACAGATACAGGCAGCATCCTCAGTGCAGTAATACTCCAAGAGCTTCTTGTGGATGGGACATTTCCTGTTCTTTAAGGAAGTGGTTGGCTCAATTAAGACGTGTTCCACTGCTTTGTTGTGTTTCTTTAGGTGAATATCACACAGGGAGGCGTCACACTGCAGACAGGTTTTAGCAGCAGGTACAGAGGAGGTAACACAGTAAGTGCAGAAGATCACAGCCTCCTCCTGCTCTGGCTGAGTAGAAAGGAAACGCTCCGCTATGTTACACAGCTTCAGGTTCCTCTGCAGTGCAGGACGCCCCTGAAACTCTGCTCTGCATTCAGGACAGGTATAAAGTCCAGATCCCCCCTGGGAATCCCACACACTCCCAATACAGCCTTGGCAGAAGTTATGCCCACATCTCAGCGTTACAGGCTGTGTATAAATGCTCAGGCAGATGGGGCAGGTTAGCTCCTCTCTCAGACCAGCAGACGCCATGCTTGGAAGCAGCAACAGGAAACGAAACTTATATTCTCTTATTATTCAGCACACAGGGGGCGGGGAGTATGTTACTCAGACTTAATTATTAACACTGTAAGTTCCTGGCTGCAGTATACAATATGAGGAATACGAATAGTTAAATGAATATGTAGCATGTTACTTATCTCTGCTCACATGAGGTGTTTGGTGACATGGGACAGGTGTTGCACTTCAGCGGTTAAGTAACCTTTTAAGTCAGCTGTGTGTTTTACACCTCAGCATGTTCCTGCAGCACATGGGGACCCAGTAACAGTACTAGGAGCCGGAAGAGAGAGGCCTGGAGGAGGAAGCTGAGTGAGAGAGAGTGAGGTTACCAGCAGCATGTTCCTGCAGTACATGGGGACCCAGTAACAATACTAGGAGCCAGCAGAGAGATGCCTGGAGGAGGAAGCTGAGTGAGAGGGAGTGAGGTTACCAGCAGCATGTTCCTGCAGTACATGGGACCCAGTAACAGAACTAGGAGACGGCAGAGAGATGTATGGAGGAGGAAGCTGAGTGAGAGGGAGTGAGGTTACCAGCAGCATGTTCCTGCACTACACGGGGACCCAGTAACAGTACTAGGAGCCAGCAGAGAGATGCCTGGAGGAGGAAGCTGAGTGAGAGGGAGTGAGGTTACCCGCAGCATGTTCCTGCAGTACATGGGGACCCAGTAACAGTACTAGGAGCCAGCAGAGAGATGCCTGGAGGAGGAAGCTGAGTGAGAGGGAGTGAGGTTACCAGCAGCATGTTCCTGCAGTACATGGGACCCAGTAACAGTACTAGGAGCCAGCAGAGAGATGCCTGGAGGAGGAAGCTGAGTGAGAGGGAGTGAGGTTACCAGCAGCATGTTCCTGCAGTACATGGGGACCCAGTAACAGTACTAGGAGCCAGCAGAGAGATGCCTGGAGGAGGAAGCTGAGTGAGAGGGAGTGAGGTTACCAGCAGCATGTTCCTGCAGTACATGGGAACCCAGTAACAGTACTAGGAGCCAGCAGAGAGATGCCTGGAGGAGGAAGCTGAGTGAGAGGGAGTGAGGTTACCAGCAGCATGTTCCTGCAGTACATGGGGACCCAGTAACAGTACTAGGAGCCAGCAGAGAGATGCCTGGAGGAGGAAGCTGAGTGAGAGGGAGTGAGGTTACCAGCAGTATGTTCCTGCAGTACATGGGGGCCCAGTAACAGTACTAGGAGCCAGCAGAGAGAGGCCTGGAGGAGGAAGCTGAGTGAGAGGGAGTGAGGTTACCAGCAGCATGTTCCTGCAGTACATGGGGACGCAGTAACAGTACTAGGAGACAGCAGAGAGATGCCTGGAGGAGGAAGCTGAGTGAGAGGGAGTGAGGTTACCAGCAGCATGTTCCTGCAGTACATGGGGACCCAGTAACAGTACTAGGAGCCAGCAGAGAGATGCCTGGAGGAGGAAGCTGAGTGAGGGGGAGTGAGTTTACCAGCAGCATGTTCCTGCAGTACATGGGGACCCAGTAACAGTACTAGGAGCCAGCAGAGAGATGCCTGGAGGAGGAAGCTGAGTGAGAGGGAGTGAGGTTACCAGCAGCATGTTCCTGCAGTACATGGGGACCCAGTAACAGTACTAGGAGCCAGCAGAGAGATGCCTGGAGGAGGAAGCTGAGTGAGAGGGAGTGAGGTTACCAGCAGCATGTTCCTGCAGTACATGGGGGCCCAGTAACAGTACTAGGAGCCAGCAGAGAGATGCCTGGAGGAGGAAGCTGAGTGAGAGGGAGTGAGGTTACCCGCAGCATGTTCCTGCAGTACATGGGGACCCAGTAACAGTACTAGGAGCCAGCAGAGAGATGGCTGGAGGAGGAAGCTGAGTGAGAGGGAGTGAGGTTACCAGCAGCATGTTCCTGCAGTACATGGGGACCCAGTAACAGTACTAGGAGCCAGCAGAGAGATGGCTGGAGGAGGAAGCTGAGTGAGAGGGAGTGAGGTTACCAGCAGCATGTTCCTGCAGTACATGGGGACCCAGTAACAGTACTAGGAGCCAGCAGAGAGATGCCTGGAGGAGGAAGCTGAGTGAGAGGGAGTGAGGTTACCAGCAGCATGTTCCTGCAGTACATGGGGACCCAGTAACAGTACTAGGAGCCAGCAGAGAGATGCCTGGAGGAGGAAGCTGAGTGTGAGTGGAGTGAGGTTACCCGCAGCATGTTCCTGCAGTACATGGGGACCCAGTAACAGTACTAGGAGCCAGCAGAGAGATGCATGGAGGAGGAAGCTGAGTGAGAGGGAGTGAGGTTACCCGCAGCATGTTCCTGCAGTACATGGGGACCCAGTAACAGTACTAGGAGCCAGCAGAGAGATGCATGGAGGAGGAAGCTGAGTGAGAGGGAGTGAGGTTACCCGCAGCATGTTCCTGCAGTACATGGGGACCCAGTAACAGTACTAGGAGCCAGCAGAGAGATGCCTGGAGGAGGAAGCTGAGTGAGAGGGAGTGAGGTTACCAGCAGCATGTTCCTGCAGTACACGGGGACCCAGTAACAGTACTAGGAGCCAGCAGAGAGATGTCTGGAGGAGGAAGCTGAGTGAGAGGGAGTGAGGTTACCAGCAGCATGTTCCTGCAGTACATGGGATCCCAGTAACAGTACTAGGAGCCGGCAGAGAGATGCCTGGAGGAGGAAGCTGAGTGAGAAGGAGTGAGGTTACCAGCAGTATGGTAGAAAGGGGGGGGGGGGTGATAGACAGCACTCTGACACAATGACTCAGCGAGGTTGCAGGGTGCACGGAACAGGAAGGGACCCTAATTCCCTTCAGAAGTACAACAAACCAAAAGATAGTACCAGTACTCTCTGTCTCACAGCTACAGATATAGGCGAATACCAGTGTAGGGAATATAAATAATTTAATGACACTAATAATAAACTGAAAATATAGCAACAATAGCCAATACGTCAATGCAAGAATAAATATCACCATAGAGAAAATCAAAAATTAAAGGGGGTAGAGGGGAAAGAAGGAGAAGGGGAAAAAAACATGAAAGAAAAGGGAAAAATCACAAAAATGGAAAAAGGAAAGCAAACTAGGGGGGCGACGTTTCGAGGGGTGACCTCTTCATCTGGCCCATTCCCCCTGGTCCCAAAGGGTACCAGAGGTACTTCCCTAAGCCTTCCCTCCCCACTGTCAAATAATCCCACACTCAGCTAATGATATCAATCTAAAGTCTAAAGAGGGCAAATCACATAAGCAGATATCAAATATCAAACAATAAATGTAAATACAAGAATATTGTAAAAGACACAGAACATATGCAGATATCAGATGTCAATCAGTGAACAAGTATAAGCAAGTATAGCAGTAAACCATACACCTGTTGATGTTTTGAATTGCTGTGCACTTAAAATGTTTCAACATTGTACAGTATTTGTAAATAAATGTTTTTGTACTGACTCCACCAATAAAAGAACATGTTGATTTGCCTTACATTGTTTCCATTTGCTCCTTTGACAGTGTAACAAATGTCGAGACTTACTGCACTGTTTTTTTTACTGCCAGACCGCAAAGCCGCAAGATCGGCAACATTGTCAAAAAAGAGCAATGATCGCGCAATTGGCGTGGGAACTAGGGCAATTGGCGTGGGAACTTCTGTTCTAGGGCACCTAGAAATAAAATTCATTTTGCCTATAGATGTTAGGAACCCCCTCACTCGACCCCAACAGGGTCCGACCAGTAATGGCGGCGAGAAAGGGTCACGCCGGCGAGGAGGGTCCTATCATTGACCGTAATGGCGGAGAAAGCCGCACTGCTTTGAAACAGCTAAGTCAGAATGAGCAGAAACCTGGAACCCATAACTCCGGTTCTGTTCAACCTAGAGGGCTCAGATTCGGTAACCATATAGTCCTAGTTCAGGCAGGATTGCATAGCAAATAGCGACCCTCTCGTGGCAACAGAACGGAGTCAGGGTAATCACGCAATTGGCGTGGGAACTAGGGCCTCGGCCAAGTTCACGGCCAATTGGCGTGGGAACTTCTGTTCTAGGGCACCTAGAAATAAAATTCATTTTGCCCCTAGATGTTAGGAAACCTCTCACTTGACCCCAAAGGGTCCAACCAGTAATGGCGACGAGAAAGGGTCACGCCGGCGAGGAGGGTCCTATCATTGACCGTAATGGTGGAGAAAGCCGTTTCAAACCAGCGCGGCTAAGTCAGAATGAGCAGAAACCTGGAACCCAAATCCTACAATATGTTAGCGGCGAATTAAAAATAAGGTGGAGGAAGGGTAGAAGGGTAGACCAGAAAGGAGTATGTATCCCAAATAAATTCTAGGCTACCGTAGCTCTATACCCTCTAACAGGGCAGGTAAGTATATGCAATGATACAGTGTATGGTTTCTAAATGTTTCTAAATGTTTGATACAGTGTGTAGCACTGACATATGAAAGGAGATACACTGGCGACACACTTTATTCGAGCTGGGCTAGTCCCACGAATTCGGGTATACCCGGGTGTATTGAGGTTTGTGACTGTTTTCTGCCCGAGTGCATTGGGTTATTTTCCAGTCAGGGATTGAAGCATTTTATTCCCGCTGGCTGCAATACTGCACAGTATATATATATATACTGCATTACAATTCATGAATTTATGCCATCTGGTAGACACGCGAAGCATTGCAGCCTATTAAATCCTAATCATTATCATTTAACAGATCAGCCGCCCGTCAGCCAGGCATGAACCCAGGCTGGGAAGGCAAACACAACGGGGCTTGTCAGAGGTGAGGAGCGGCGCATTCCAGGTATCTGCCAGGTACATACTGGGTATTTGCTCGAATAAAGTGTGTCGGTGCAGTACAATATTGCCAAAAGGGCTACTCAAACAATGTCAGTAGTGAGGGTTCCCTTTACACTGCTACAGTACTGTACACGCCTATGCATTTCAACAATTTTCCAACGAGACATACAGTACAGTACCGTACAGCAGCACAGCACGCAAATGCATGTACTTTAAATATGCAATTTTACTATTACTGTGTTACGATTGTGCTCGCCACAAACCGGGACCGGACCGCGGGGCTGAGGTGGGGTTATATAATCACCGACCTTAGCCCGCGCAGACTGATCCGGAGTGCGCAGTTCGTAGTCGTACGTAGCAGGGTCAGGATTGGAGAAGGCAGCATCATCGTTATTCAAGCAGGAGTTCGGCAACAGGTAGTCAGGAGTTCCCCGCTTCAGCTTAGGAGCGTGAGCGTGGGAGTGGCCTCTTCATGAGGAATGGCCTCGGCCCATGACGCCGGTCTCAGCAGGGGGAGACAGCAGGCTGGCCAAAGTACACCGCAGGGCAGCGTCGGGAAACCAACGCTTCAGCACAGAAGTCAGGAACGGGCCCCCGCATGGAACTAGCAGGTGGCCTCAGGAAACAATGCTTCAGCAGAGAAGTCAGGAACGGGCCCCCGCATGGAACTAGCAGGCGGCCTCAGGAAACAGGTGCAAGAACCAGAAAGGTTAGTACACCAGGATACAAGCCAGGGTGGCTTGTGGCAGAGACAGTAACGTCCAGGGTAGGAATTTATGCTCGGCACTGTTTCAGTGCCAAAGCCCAGGATATAAAGGGCGGAGATCCAATCACAGGAGGAGGGTGTGTGAGTATTCCTCCAATGATGGAGCACAGAGCAGAAGCTGCAATGAGAAGCAGCACATGTGCCATTGATTGCCAAAGGAAGCTTTTGCAACTGCAGAAGTCTGCAAAAGCTATAATCAAAGCCAGGAGTGGATTCCTTACAGTACCCCCCCCCCCTTCAGGTGAGACCTCCGGACGAACAGGGTCCATCACAGATTTGGGGGACATGGAGTTGTTTCTAAACCTCCTTAGGTGAGAGGTGGCGTTGAAAGCCCACGATTTGTTGGGATTCCTTACAGTACCCCCAGCACTGGGTGAGAAGCCTGGGTGGACAGGACCATTCATAGGTCTGGGAGACATCGAGTTGTTCCTGAAGTGTCTCAGGCATGATTTAGGTCCAAAATCCAGGTATACATTGGCGAGTGCCGCAATGGACAATGGTGGCACTGCGATTTTTGGTACATGGGCAATGGGACCCGGGGACTCCGGAATAGCGACATCAGAAGGGCAGCAGCCAGGTGTCCGGTGCATAGTAATAATCCAAGAATACGGGACACAGGACACTGATTGTCGGACAAAAATGACATTGGGGAATTTGGGGCAGACAATGGCCTTGGTGGAATCAGCATGTAAGAAGTTGCGAGAGTCTTTAGCTCCCAAGGAATTCAGGGTGGTGGTTAGCGAGGGTATAGGGCTGGCGGGTTCACTGCAAGATATTGGAGCAGTAGTCTTGATACGAACCAGGCTTGTAATCCCAAGCAATTCGAGAGAGCTGGTAGTAGTGTTTACGTAATTGTTGGTTGTGGTACATGCAGTTGCAGGATCCGCCTCCTTTGGCCTCTGAAATTTGGGGGGAATCAAATCCAAAGTTATGGTCTTGGCGAAGGGCATAGTAAGCATCACGGAGACAGTAGGGGACAGCACGTCCAAACCCATAGCGGGCCATTAAGAACGGGGATGGACGCCTCAGGCAAAGCAACGAGGTCCAGCATGAGTGTCTTTGTACTAGAGAATGAAGACAAGCAAACCAGAAAGGGCACTTCAGACACCGCACAGAAACCTGCGAGTACAGACTCTGTTTGAAAGGTGAGAAAACAGATCTTATCCGAGAAAGCAGGAAGCCGGGTTAAGCGGTGCAACAGGCTTAGTAATAGAAGTCTTGGGGTTAATGCTGGGTACCTCCAACACAGAGAAGGAAAACAGAGAACTAGAGCTTTGCTTAGGAGTGGAGGTCCCAGGTACCCAGGTCTCGCATGATACTGTGGGAGAAGCAATGCGAAATATTACTGTTTTAAACATAGGGTTCTTAACATCGGTAGTTTCAGGCACCTTCCTGAGAGGTAACCCTAGTTTTGCGACAGGACAGTCAATAGTAAGTACCCCAAGTATTGTGGAAAACACAGAGAAATACAAGTCCATCTTAAAGACAGGGTTTTTTGAAAAAAGGGACACAGCAGGTATTACTGAAAGTTCCAAATGCGATACCCCTGAGTTTGTGGTAGTAGACATACAGTTAGTAGTGGATACCCCGAATACTGTGGGTGAATCAGCGTGAAACAGTACTATTAAAGGAGTGGGCATCCCAGACTTAAAGTCATCTTTAATCATCCTGGAGGCTGTGGCATGATCCATGAAAGAAACTGGGGTAGACTTTCCAATAGAAACAAGGAACATCTTGCTTGTCACTGAAGTGGGTGATTGAGAACCAGCAGGAACTGAACTAGCTACTGTAATAAGATCAGAGAACATTGTGCTTGTTTCTGAATTGGGTCCCTGAGAATCCCTAGTGAGGGCATCAGACTCCATAGGAGACTCAGTGATAGGGGTCTTAGAACCAATTATAGGAATTGCAGGTATCACAGACTTAATAGGAGAAATACCTTGCAAAACAGGAATCTTAGAAAAGGTGATAGGCATCTCACAGACTACCGCAGAGGTGGAGAGCAGACAGTCAGGCTCTACCTTAGGAGTCAGAGAGAAGCCAAGGGTTAACACAGGGAGTGCTGGGGAGACCCTAGAAGCCATAAGGGGAGACTCTGAGCGTAGTAAGGGATCAGGGGCAGATAAGCTGATCTCTGAAGTGATAGCCTGAGGGACCGTAGCAGGGAGGCTAATAGCTGTCACCGGTCCCAAGGAGACAGACAGAGTCAAGGACAGGAATTACAGATAGGACAAACGGAAGTGAACTAGGGAAGGTTGCTTCTACAACAGAAGTTTTAGCAGCGGGAGAGCTTAACTCAGCGGCTGCTGGAGAACTTTTAACTACAGTGAGAAGGGACTGCAGGTTTACAAAATCAGGGGAAAAGGGAGTTTTAAATTTGAAAACCTGATCCTTCAAAAAGGAGGGCCCTAACTGTAATTGTACTAAGGGAGCAACAGCAGATACGCTGATCTCAGAAGGGGTCACTTGGAAAGGGGCATAATATGTACTGTTCGCTTTTAACCCTAGGATTTGAGAAGAGGAGAACACAGACAGTACATGGGGGGCAACCACAACTGTGCTGGTCTCTGAAGTGGGTATTTGGGAAAGAGTGTCTGGGACATCAGAAACGACTACAGATTCCACAAAAATGGATCTATGCTCAGAAGCAGGGATTTCAGCTCTCTGAGTGACAGACTGGGTCAGCGACATACCTAGGAGTGGGGATTCTGCGAACAGACTTAGGGAAACAAACGGTTCCAGAATACTTTTAACTGGAGCCAGTATTATTGCCGAAAGTTCAGGGGGCGTAGCCCTGAGAATTTTAGCTGAGTCAGGGGACATAAGGGGTTCATAAGGGGTTCATAAGGAGGTGCCCTTGACTGGCGGACTACAGGGATTTACCAAGGAAGGTTCATAGGGCTGACCTGCAGGGGTTAACATAGGAAAAACCTCAAGGGTTAAGTTAGGCTGTACCTGAGAATCAGGAAAAGATACACTAGTCTCCGAGAGTGGGGACATAGGGTTTTCAGCTTCTTGTCCTAGAGACCTCAGCTTAGTCTGCGAGATACAAGGGTTAACAATGGGGACCTCAAATAGCAGACTAGCAGGGGTTAAAACCGAAATAACCTCGGGAACAGAGCTTAAAAATTCTGGTTTAGAAAGAGAGGGCAAACAGGATTCATTTTCTGGTACTAGGGAAGACACACTGACCTGGGGGATGCAAGGGTTTACAGTGGGGGACTCATAGGCCTGTCTAGCAGGGGTTAAGACAGGAATAACCTCGGGGAAAGAACCCAGGGAGGTTAACTCAGGACTAGGGACCGTGGCAGCTTCTTCCTTAGCGGGGAGTGACAGGGAGATGGTTTGGCCTTTCTTAGGAGTGGGTGGTAACCCCACAGGTTTAGTAACAGGACTGGCAGCATAGAAATTGTGATTAGAAAGTGCGTAGGCAGCGAGAAGAGTGTCCCGCTCACTTACTGTATGATTAAGTCAAGATCTTGGCATAACACACAGGTGGCATCTAGAATCTAGAGTTTTTTGTTCTGAAGAGGACAAAATCCAGGATCGTTGGGAGAGCAGGGCCTGTTGAGACTTTCTTTCCTCATTAAATTGCTGAGATCTAGTAAGGAGTTCCTTACGAATCGGTCTTTCCTGAGGGGTTAAACCTTCATACAAGAACGCACTCTCAGGCGGAGGCAGTCTCTCAAACAGGTATGGTTTTCCAAACAGGGACTGGTCCGCAGCCTGGGACATAGGTACAGTAAAAAATGTACCCACCCCCGCCACGGCGCGGTCCGGTTTTGTGGGGCCGAGCATACTGTTACGATTGTGCTCACCACAAACCGGGACCGGACCGCGGGGCTGAGGTGAGGTTATATAATCACCGGCCTTAGTCCGCGCAGACTGATCCGGAGTGCGCAGTTCCTAGTCGTACGTAGCAGGGTCAGGATTGGAGAAGGCAGCATCGTCGTTATTCAAGCAGGAGTTCGGCAACAGGTAGTCAGGAGTTCCCCGCTTCAGCTTAGGAGCGTGAGCGCGGGAGTGGCCTCTTCGTGAGGAACGGCCTCGGCCCATGACGCCGGTCTCAGCAGGGGGAGACAGCAGGCTGGCCAAAGTACACCACAGGGCAGCGTCGGGAAACCAACGCTTCAGCACAGAAGTCAGGAATGGGCCCCGCATGGAACTAGCAGGCGGCCTCACGAAACAATGCTTCAGCAGAGAAGTCAGGAACGGGCCCCCGCATGGAACTAGCAGCCGGCCTCAGGAAAAAGTGGCAAGAACCAGAAAGGTTAGTACACCAGGATACAAGCCAGGGTGGCTTGTGGCAGAGACAGTAACGTCCAGGGTAGGAATTTATGCTCGGCACTGTTTCAGTGCCAAAGCCCAGGATATAAAGGGCGGAGATCCAATCACAGGAGGAGGGTGTGTAAGTATTCCTCCAATGATGGAGCACAGGGCAGAAGCTGCAATGAGAAGCAGCACATGTGCCATTGATTGCCAGAGGAAGCTTTTGCAACTGCAGAAGTCTGCAAAAGCTATAATCAAAGCCAGGAGTGGATTCCTTACATACTGCGCGCGCACGCACAGATTGTGTACTGACGTAGGTTGAACCATGAAGGTATTAGACTTCAAAGACAACAGCTCGCAAATGCCCCCATAAGTTTTTACATGGCATTGCAGTATTGCAGACAGCGAGAATAAAATGCTTACTGTAAATCACAGGCGCGAAAATAACGCAATACACTCCGGGCGAAAACGACACAAAACCGCACATAACCGGGATAATCTGAAATTCGCGGAGCTAGCCGAGTTAGAATAAAGGCTGTCGCCACTGTATATAGAAGTAGTGTGAGTGTATATATAGAGTGTAAGCTCTTCGGGATAGTAACTCTTTCACACTGATTACAATGTTATATATAGAAGTAGTGTGAGTGTATATTGTGACGGTAGGGTGTAGCCGGCCTTCATTAATAAAGGTGGAGCCCGGCTGGCTGCCCCTGAAACTGTATGGCAAGGGCTGAGAGTGTCAGCTCTTGGGTCTAATATTGTACCTTACTGTGTTGCCCTGTAATTCAGTTCCCCTTATACTGTCCCCCATAGGGTTATAAGCTAGGAACTGTGTGTGTGGGGTAACTATGTAAGCCCAGGAGGCCAGTTAAGGCATTCTATGTCTATTCCCTTTGATTCATGGTCCCGTAGTTGCCTGTGCAAGCTTATAAGTGGGTTACCTTGTCGGGCTGGGTGGGTATATATGTATGTATGTATGTATGTATGTATGTATGTATGTATGTATGTATGTATGTCTTTATTTATATAGTGAATATTTTTTTTTTTTCCCCAAACTTTTTTTTCCTTTATTGGAGACATGTGTAAAGGTTACAAACAGTGGATACATCATTTCAATACATTGTACAGTGGAGTCATCGGCACATGACCGCAGAATATATCGAATGTCCCAATAATCCTTTTTCTGGGTTTTTAGTATAAAAGAGGGGGAGACATAGGGTGGAACGATAGATGGGGACGACAAAAGGAGGGTAGGAGGGGGAGGAGGGGGGAGGGGGCGGGCTAGGGTATATCTCTGATCCATTCCTATCCCTTGTTTTTAGTTAATAGTTGGAATCTGGGGCAGAGGCAGGTCGTCTGAGTTGGACCAGGGCTCCCATGTGTTGTAAAATTGGGGCATTTTTTGTTTCAGCATGGCCGTGAGTTTTTCCATGGTCCTAACCGTGTTTATTCTATTCACCACTGTCCTTCTCGAGGGTGCCTTTATTTGCTTCCAGGCCGCCGCAACTGAGCATCTCGCCGCCGTAAGTATAGCGGAGGTCAGCCTGGCCGCTGGGGCCGGAAGGTCCTCTATTGGTTTACCCAGCACATATGTCAGGGGGTCCAGGGGGATCTCCAGGCCCAGGGGTTCGTCCAGAAGTCTCTGGATTGTAGCCCAGAACCTCTGGATGTCTGGACATGTCCACCAAATGTGGGCCATGTCGCCCTTCTGTCCACATCCTCTCCAGCACAGGTCAGCCGTGCAAGGGAAGATCTGGTTCAGTCTACTCGGGGTCAGGTACCACTGAAATAGTATTTTATAAATATTTTCTTTTATGACTGTGCATATTGAAGTTTTGGAGGCTGCTTCCCAGACGTCCTCCCAATCCTCTAGGTCTAGCGGCGTGTTGAGGTCTGCGCACCATTTTTGCATGTAAGCATGCGCGGGAAGGGGAAAGGAGTTCTCGATTATTCTATAAATTCCTGAAATTAGTCCTTTTTGGTATTCTCTTATTCGGCAGAGAGACTCAAATCTGGTCAGCGGAGGGAATTTCGAGGTCGGGGATAGAGCTCCAAGGAAATGCCTTATCTGTAGGAATTTGAATATGGGGAGATTGGGGGCTGAAAATTTAGTTTTGAGCTCTTGGTAGGACAGAGCTTCATTATTCTCCAGCAGATCCGCAACCATGCCAATGTCTAGGTCCTGAAATTGACCAAGCTGAGTTCGGGAGCACCCAGGAGGGAATGCTGGGTTCCGAAATAAGGGGGTGAGTTGGGAGGGGTATGATGTTAGGCCATATTTCCCTCTGTTCCTGAACCATGTGGACCACGTGCATTTCATCGCTCCAAGCTCAAGGCTCTGTGGTCGCTTTTCCCTTTACTCTTGGGACCATAATAGTACTAGAAGGGGGATGGGGGATGCGTAGCGAGTCTCTATTTCTAGCCAGCAGGCAGAGCTCGGGGGGTTGTTCCAAACCACTGCCTGCCTGAGCTGGGCTGCGTGGTAGTATCGAACCACGTCAGGGACCCTCAGTCCTCTTGTCTTTGCGGCCAGGAGTACCGACCTCGGGATTCTAGGCTTACGTTGTTTCCATATGAATTGTTTCCAGATTGTATGTTTCTTAATTCGGCCAGGGGAACTGGGACTGGGAGTGTCTGGAAATAATACAGTAGACGGGGGAGGATATTCATTTTAGCAGAGATGATTCTGCCAAACCAGGAGATCTGGTATATGTTCCAAGTGTCTAGGTCTCTCTTAATTTGGTCAAATAGAGGGGGATAGTTTGCTTTGTACAACATGTTGTATGAGCTCATAATTTTTATTCCCAAGTATTTTATGTGGGAGGAGTTCCATTTATACTTGTAGTTTAATTGCAGAAGCTTCCACGTGGGATCAGGGAGAGATATGTTCAGCACTTCGGATTTATCCATGTTTATCTTATAGTCTGAGACCTGACTGAATTGGTCCAATAGTTTCTGTAGATTAGGGAGGGAGTTGTGTGGGTCGGCTAGGGTCAGAATTACGTCATCCGCGAAAAGGGATATTTTATAGTTTATATCGGCAATTGTTATGCCCTTGATGTTTGGGTCGGCTCTAATTTGAGATGCTAGTGGTTCAATAGAGATCGCGAAAAGCAAGGGGGAGAGGGGGCAGCCCTGTCTGGTTCCATTTCGTATATGGATTGGGTTGGATTGTCCTCCCGGAAGTTTTAAGTATGCGGTGGGACTCTGATATAGGGCTCGGACACCCTCGAGGAAAGGGCCTGAGAAGCCGAGTTTGATCATGGTTTGGTCGAGGAAGGTCCATTTGATCCGATCAAAGGCCTTCTCGGCATCTAGACTGAGGATCATGGCCTGGAATTTATTGAGATGCACGTGGTCGATAATATCAATGTTTTTACGGTTGTTGTCAGAGGCCTGTCTTCCTGACACGAACCCCACTTGGTCTATATGAATTAGTCTGGGGAGAATAGGATTTAGCCTGTTTGCGAGGATCTTGCTGAAGAGTTTCAGGTCTGTGTTAAGCAGGGAGATCGGTCTGTAGTTACCGCATTGTAGCGGGTCCCTTCCTTCCTTATGAATAATGGCTAAGTTGGCAGCTGAAATTGTGCCTGGGCATCTGTTCTCCTTCTAGGAAGGAGTTGAACATTTCAATTAGGTAAGGGGAAAGTGACGATGTGAATTTTTTATAGTAGGCGTTCGAGAAGCCGTCGGGGCCTGGGGTTTTAGCTATTTTGAGAGAGCTTATGGCTTGGGTCAATTCCTCCTTTGTGATTTTGTGGTTCAGAGCTGCAAGCTCCTCATCAGTGAGAGAGGGAAGGTTACATCGCGCCAGAAATTGCGAGGCAATATCTACTGCGTTTGGATCTTGATTAGGGGGGTGCAGATTATAGAGGTCTGTGTAATAGTTTGCAAATTCTTGGGCGATTTCTTTTTCTACATAAGTGGTGTGGCCGCCTTTAGTGCGGATCTTTGTGATTTGGGCCTTTGCCTTAAGACCTCTTAGCTTTGTTGCTAAAAGTTTATCTGCCTTGTTGCCCTTATCGTAGAACCTCTGATTGGTCCACTTGAGCGCTCTCTCTACCTCTTCTAGTTGGGATTGTTTTACCTCAGATCTTGTTTTGTCAAGTGTTCTGAGTAGTCTCTTGGAGGTGGTCTTTTTGTATTGTTGTTCGAGGGCTAGTATCTTGTCAGTTAATGCTTTCTGAATTTTTAGTTTGGTTTTTTTCTTGTGGGATGCTAGAGAGATTAGGTCTCTGATTGTAGCCCTGTGGGCTTCCCACAACATTGACGCAGCGGAGACAGACCCCTTATTTATTTTAAAGAATGATGCTAATTTTCGCTGGATTGTTTCCACAACTTGTGGGTCGTTAAGTAGGGAATCATTAAGTTTCCACTTATACGAGGAGTACTTAACAAAAGGCAGCGAGAGGGTCAATTCGACAGGGGCGTGGTCCGACCATGTGATCGGGCCTATGTCGGACTGGGAGGCCGCCTGGAGAACATTTGAGGTTCCTAGCAAATAGTCGATCCGCGAGTAAGACTGATGTGGGGCCGAGAAGAACGTGTAGTCCCTCTGGCCTACGTGCTGGGCCCTCCAAATATCTGTGAGGAAAAAGTTCTGTAAGATCTCTCTGAACTTTTTCACCTTTTGCTGGGTCTGGGCGTTGTGTGTAGTGGAGGGCATGCTAGACTTGTCTTGGTTTGGAGACAGAACCATATTAAAGTCTCCGAGCAAAAGTAGCGAGGCGAGTATTGATTGGTCTAGGGATTCTAGAAGGTCCTGTATGAAGCATACCTGATTTTCGTTGGGGGCGTAAACATTGATTATGGAGATGGGGTTTCCAGATAGGGACCCCTGCAAAAGTAAATATCGTCCCTCTGGGTCTCTAACTATGTTAGTAGGGGCAAAGGGGACATTGTTTTTTATCAATATGGCGACTCCCCTTTTTTTAATGGGGGAGGAAGCAAAGAAGGCCTGAGGGAAGGCCTGTTTGAACGTATTGGGAGGGTCGTTGGAGTTAAAGTGGGTTTCTTGAATACAGATAATGTCGCTCTTGGTTTTTTTACGTTCCGGCAGAGCTAGTTTACGTTTCTTAACTGAGTTGAGGCCCTTAACATTGAGGGATGTAATTTTGATTGACGACATTATTTGGGGGGGGGGTTCCTAGAGTTGGGGGGTCTGGGCCCCGTGTTTATCCCATGATGGGGGAGGTCTGGTTCCTTATGGGGGGGGGAGATGATGGGCCTGTTTTCTGCCTTATGATCTTTATTGATGTAGGGGAACGGAGAGGGGTGGGGGGGAGGGTTGAGATGGGCAGGGGGAGGAAGGGGGGTAGACACACATAGGGAGAAAGAGAAGCGGGCTTTTGGGGAGCCCAATAGTAATTTCCTTTGGCACGATTGTGTCAAGGAAAAGGGGGTCAGAGCCCCTGGAGATCCTTCCGGAGCGCCAATCATGGGGCACTGTCAGGCTGGGAGATCCGACACCCTCCCTGTCTAGGTTAACTGGGGGGTCTGTCTGTGGCCTTGGGGAGGGGGGGGTGGGGGAAACCTGGGAGGGCGAGATGTATTCCCAACAGTGGGACAACGGGGGGGGGGGGGGGAGGGGGTCATCGCTCATCGAGCCTAGAGACTTTCAACTTTCGGGCCCCCTAGTGATGGAGGCAGGTATGAAGGGAGATGTCCGTGGGGGGGGGGGGGAAGGGGAGGAGAGGGGGGAGAGGGGAGGGGGGGCGGGTTCGGGGAGGGAGCCTTAGTGTAGGTGGTTTCCCGTGGTGTGTCCCTCTGTACCACTTATATTGGGTGTAGGGTGGGTCTAGTGGTATATAGTGCTATAGAGGTGGGCTCCGAGTGTAGGGGGGGGGGGATTGTCATCATGTGGTTATGCACAGGAAGTCCCAGAGGGTGTGTGTTTTTGCACCTTCATAGCAGTTCCTATTTACCACCGGAGGGGGGAGGGGGGGTGAGAGGGGGGTTGGGGGGAGAGACAGGGGCTGGGGGGAGGGGGAATGGGGGGGGAGAGGGGGGGAACTCCTGAGGATCTGACATTTATGAGCGGGTGGTGTTTTTCCCATCACTTTTGTAGCGGTTCTCATTTACTACATGTTATCTATACAACATATTGATCTGTGGCTATGCACAGGACATTTTAACACCTTAACCTCAGTGAGCAGTTTCCACATCTAAGATATACCATCTAAACTGCTGTTATTCGGCATAGACCTTTATTGGGGGCGCAAGGTTCTGCTTAAACAGATTTAGAGAGCTTCTACAGTTGGCGTGCGGGGGGGAAGAAAAAGGGGAGGGGGTCTATGGCGCTTATTCATCATCTTTGAAGCAGCTCCCAGGTATCTATGCATCATGTTGGACTGTGGTTAAGCACAGGGGGTCCCAGAGGGTGTGTGTTTTTGTACCTTCATGGCAAAGCAGGTTTCTGCAGCCTATATGTGGGGGGGGGAGAGGTGGGGGAGAGATGGGTGGGGTGGAGTGACAGGTGGGGGGGGGAGGGAGAGGGAGGGGGGCGGGGAGGAGGGGGGAGGGGGAGGGAGGGGGGCGGGGAGGAGGGGGGAGGGGGAGGGAGGGGGGCGGGGAGGAGGGGGCAGGAGGGGGGGAGAGAGGGGGGGGAGTGGTTTGAGGATGGGGGATTTGACATTTATAACCGGGTAGTGCTTTTCTATCACCTTTATAGCAGTTCTCATTTTCCACAGGTTACCTATACAGCATATGGACCTGTGGTTATGCACAGGACATTTCAAAACGTTACCATCAACGAGCAATTTCCACATCTTAATTATACCAGATAAACTGGTACAACTCCTGCGGTTGGCGTGCGGGGGGGGAAGAGAAGGGGGGGGAGGTGGGGGGTGGGGGAGGGGAGTGGGGAAGGAGAGGGGGGAGGGCGGCTAAGGGGAAGGGAGGCGAGAGAAGGGGTGGGGGGCGCTATGAGGAGGGGGGACTCATGGGGATCTGATGATTATGAACGCGTGGTGCTGTTTCATCACCTGCGTAACGGTTCCCATCGATCACAGGTTATTGACATTTCATTTGGACTTGTAGTTATGCGTATGATTTTTCAACACATTAATATCATCTTAATAGCACTTTCTACCTCTTATTTATGTAAGGGGGTCACCCCCGGTTCCCCTGATCTTCCTTTGCCCTCTGCCTTACCCCTGTGGCAGTGGGGGAAGGGGACGGCAACTTCTCCCGGCGGGCACCGCCCTCATGGTTGTGGCGCGAGCTTCGCCCATGCGCAGTAAAGATCGCGCACGCGGTCCCCATAGAAAAGAGCTGTACCAAGGACTACAATTCCCAGCAGCCTCTGGGGACTGCACTTTCACCCTTGTTACAGGCAGCATTGAAGCAAATAGAGCTGGCAGCTTCTCATGCTGCAGAGTTGCAACAATGTTGTGTGCAGACAGGGTTTTGTCAGTCAGAGCCAGGAGCAGCCAAGGGAAGGAGGTAGGGTTCAGGGAGTCAGGAACTCCCTGTACTAGGCCAGCACCCCAGGGCCCGAGATAGCTAAGGACCCCAATATAGTGAGTGTTGCCAGGGACTGCCCAAGGTTAAGGGACCCTGTCACTCAGGTTTGTCAGTTGGAGTCAGGGAGCTGTGAGGGAAGGAAGGGTGCGGGGAGCGAGTGCAGCTCCTGCACCCATATAGGTACCCACACCCCAGGTAGGCCCCAACTCCCCACTAGGTTAGTGGGTAAGTGCTGAGGGAGGCCCAAGATAGGGACGCTGCCCTTAGTGTAGAGTGCTGCCTTGTCAGAGTCACGGCTGTCAGTGCTGTGAGGTCTGACGGGCAGGCACCTTGTTGTGTAGCACGTTGGCTGCCAGCATCCAGTGGGTCACAGCTTGTTGCTGCAGGCGCTGGGATTAGTTTAGTAACAGTCAGGACTGGGAAGAGTTAGGGGAGTGGGGCAGGTTATTAACCCCTGTAGACCCCTAGGAGTTTCCCCCAAAGCCATTACAGGTTGCTGTCACCCATTGCCTTTCTCTGCAAGAGTGCGGGACATTGGGTGGGATCACCTGGTGTTGGGGAAGTGTCCTGCGGGACGTCGCAGTAAGTGTCTCCTCGAGAGAGGGACACCTGTTCTGATATGTTATGATGTTATTGCCGTGATATGTGTTATATGCTGTTCCCAGTAAATGCTATTAGTTATTATATATATCACTGTGTGTGAGTATTGATTATTTGTATGTGTCCTGCG
Source organism: Ascaphus truei (assembly GCF_040206685.1). Lineage (NCBI taxonomy): Eukaryota > Metazoa > Chordata > Amphibia > Anura > Ascaphidae > Ascaphus > Ascaphus truei. The sequence continues at coordinate 7,990,288 of NC_134502.1, forward strand.
AGGAACCACTCCCCCTATGGTGGGAGCCATCGCAGGTGGAGGCGCTGAATTGAGTAAGTGGTTACCCCTAGTATATATTGCCCCAGGTTCCCCGTGGCGGAAGCTCAGCCCTCCTGTGAGCCAACAGGTAACGCACCACCTGGTAAAATTGTATGTTCCCTTTCACCCCACACTATATCTGCGATTGGGGGGGGGGGAATACCCGTTACATTTACATCATTTGACCAACTATTGAGCAGTGCAGAGGGTCGCTGGGGGCTCAGACTTCTGCTTAGGCAGACTTAAGATGCTGCTGCAGTCGATGTGGGGGGGGAGCGGGGGAAGGGAGACAAAGGGGGGGGGAGAGGGGGGGAAGCGGAAGGGGGGAGAGGGGGGAGCAGGGGGAAGAGAGGGGGGGATTGGCGGGGATTGGCGGGGGGGATCACTTGGAGCATGACCTTAAGCAGATACATTGGTAAAGATTCCCTGAACTGAAAGAGGGTGATATCAACTGAGAGTGATCGGGGGGCACCTAACGCATACAGCTAAGTTTGCTGTATAAGCTATACATAGTTCATTTGAGACAGACTTGGAGCAGGGTATGGGGGGGGGGACCGTAGAGCCGGGCCGGGGGGGATACATAGAGGGGGAGGGGGCTTAGCTTATACAACCTGAGTTCAGGGGCTGGCAGCGGGGGGCGCCAACTGTCCACGCAAAGTTGTCCGGGTTTGCGCCACTGCTAGAGTTCTGGAGCTGCTCTGTCTCTGCCGTTGAAAATTGGGGGGGTCGGACCCTCCCCGGGGGGGGGGGGGTGTAGGCCCTTGGTTAGGACAGTTCCGCGACTCTGGTCCTTTAAGGTCTCCCCACCCCCGGAGAACCGGGCTCATCGGTTCACGTGACGCACTAAGCAACAGCCATCTGCTTTTGCTGATCTGGCCTTGCAGATGGAGAGTGACCCTCGGCGCCATCTCTCGTCAGGTACTCCTCGGGGACAGCTCGGTTGCGGTGAGGGCTGGGCGTCAGCTGGATCGTGATGCAGTCAGATGCGTGGGGGCAAATAGGAAAAAGGTAAGGAGAGGAGGGGGGGGAAGTTGGGTAAGGAGGGAGGGGGGAGGCAAGGAGGGGGGAGGGGGGGTAAATGCCAGGAGGGGGGGGGAGGGAAGGGAGGGGGGAAGGCTAGGAGAAGGGGAAGGGGAATGTACTCGAGGGGAGGAGTCCCCTTACTAGATATGAAGGGGGGTAGGGGGAGGGGGGGAGTGGATGAGGGAGGGAGGGGAGGGAGGGAGGAGAAGGGGGGGTGGGGGGGGATAGGAGAGGGGGGGAGCAGAGTAGAACCAGCTGGGTCGTCTCTTTAATGGTTCAGGAATCAGTGCAGGAGAGAGTTAGTGTGGGTGAGTTGGACATCTGGCGAGGATGGGCGTAGAAGCCACCGGGCCTTTCGCGGCACAGTCGTGGGTTGTGCGGCTCACTGGATCCGTTGGTTATCGAGTCTTTCTGAGGCTCGAGGGGTTTCGGCAGGTTCGGATCTTGCTGCTCGAGGGGTACGTTCTTCTCCTCGTGGGGGGGCGATACCGATAGCTTTGAGGAAGTCGTTGGTGTCCTCTGGGTCCGTGATAGTGTAGAACCGTCCATTCCTCGGGACAATGAGTTTAAAGGGAAGCCCCAGCGGTAGGAGACTCCACGGTCACGAAGGAGAGCCGTAAAAGGCTTCATCTCCATTTGCTTCATGACCGTGGACCTGGATAGGTCGCTGTATATCTGGACAGCGTGGTCGTCCATTTTGATGTCTCCCGCTCTTCTTGCTGCCGCCGAGATATTTTCCTTTGCAGAATATACGTGATATCTCACAATCACGTCCCTTGGGCGGTTAGGATCAGGGGATTTAGGACCGAGGGCTCTGTGTGCCCTGTCCAGCTGGAGTTCATGATCGGTTAGATCGGGGACAAGATTCAGGAAAAGCTTTTTGAGGTAGGTCTGGAGGGATTCTGGCGGGATTGACTCGGGGATCCCTCTGAATCCTAGGTTCTGCCTACGGTCCCTATTTTCATGGTCTTCAATGGAGTTCTTGAGTCCCATTCTGGTCATGTCGTCCTCCATGTTAGAGTGTGTGACCGAGATCGTGGTAATTTGGGCTTCCACTGCCTCTGTTCTCGTCGTTAGTGTGCTCAGGTCTGATCAAATATCCCACAGGACCTTCTCCAAGTCCTCCATAAACCCCCTTCTCATCTTAAGGAGCAGCGCTTCAAAAAACTCCTTGTTTAGTTTTTGATGGGCCGGAGCAACTTGGCCTAGCAGTGCGGCCTCCGCGGCATGCTCGTGCTCCTCGGCGCCATCTTGTGACTCCGAGGACGGCTCCATCGGGCGCTGAGTTGGTTGAAAAAACTTCGAAACGGGGTTCTGTGCCTTTTTTTGTTGCTTCCCCGCCATCCCTGGAGTTTTAGGGAGGGTGCTGGCCACTTTTGGGGGGACTCTGCATCATTTGGTATGCTTTTCAAATTATCTTTGTAGGGAGGGTGTCGAGAGCTCGTTGCCTACCCTGCCATTCACGGTGACGTCACCGGAAGTCTCTTTTTAATCTTGAACTTTCTCCTTTTTCAGACTCTGTATTCTTAAGGGCTTCTTTGCAGTCCTCCTTCCATTTACGCACATCTGCGTTGAGAATGACAATCTCCTGGCGTGAGACTTCCTTCTCTAGGTTGAGGGTCTGAAGCTCCTTCTGAGAGACTTTGAGAACTGTACCAAGATTACCAATAGTTTCTTTAGCAATGTCCAGCTCTTCAGTGAGACTGTGTAGTTCCTTTCTGGAAACTTCCAGGTCTGTGCGGCAGCTGTTGGTCTCATGATGTGAGGCATCAAGCTCTATACGAAGAGTGTGAACCTCTTGCTGGAAGACTGTCATCTGCTTCAGTGCCTTCTCATACTTCCGCTTTAGCGTAGCCACCATTTTAACAGATTGGCTCTGCTTTTCATCCATGGCGGAGATAGTAGCCTTTGCAGTATCTAGCTCAGTCTTGAGATCCTCCAATTCGGTCTTGGCCGCAGAATAAATTGCGAGCACAGTCTTCTGTAGCTCAGCATTATTTTTTCTCTCTCTTCCTAATTCTTCACAGAGCAGATCACAGTCATGCCTGGCAATTTTCAGGGCGTCTTCAGGGCTGGTCAAGGGATCATCACTCACTGGTTCTGGCTCCGCTTCCCTGGGATGACAAGCTGAGGGTTCCTCACTGTTGGCACCGGACAGACACTTCTTTGGGGTACACGACTTCTGCCTTGGGCCCTCTGGATATTCGGTTAACCGTGGAACGAATTCTCAATTTTCTCTAGGCTGCAGGGCAACTCGTCCCCCTTTTCCTCCATAGGATCTGCGGACGTGTCTGTTCCTTCCACGGTACGTGAAGAACTGCTTTTCTTTTTCTTCCTTTTTGATTTGTATGACACCGTCCCTTCAGGGATACTGGGGTCTCCATCTTTATTTGAAGTTTTAAGAAGGAGGGGAGGGACAAGGACTTGGAGCACAGCAAAAAACAGCAGGCTGGCGGCAGTGGCAACGTGCAAAAACTTTATTACGGCAACATTGCCATCATAAAAACAGGACAGGTTCTCTGACGCGTTTCGTCTAAGAGACTTTTTCAAAGAGTGCTATACTGCAGCCAGGGATGTTCCCTAAGTACCCTCAAACACCCACGTGATCAATTAGAAATCCCCGCCCCTGGCCAATAGAATACAGGCCACTAGATAATTATGTAAATTTGGAGGGAGTTGCCCATAAAATCTAATGGAGGGGAATTTTAACCATATAATTCCTGGATATATAATAGGAAACTAATACTGCATGGGTAGCAGGTCTATCCTCTGGCTGCCAAAGCAAACTGATATGTGGAGAACATAACAAGACAGAACATTTAATCTTATATAAATATACATATTAATATACATTAATTGTTCTGTCTTGTTATGGGGATTTCTAATTGATCACGTGGGTGTTTGAGGGTACTTAGGGAACATCCCTGGCTGCAGTATAGCACTCTTTGAAAAAGTCTCTTAGACGAAACGCGTCAGAGAACCTGTCCTGTTTTTATGATGGCAATGTTGCCGTAATAAAGTTTTTGCACGTTGCCACTGCCGCCAGCCTGCTGTTTTTTGCTGTGCTCCAAGTCCTTGTCCCTCCCCTCCTTCTTACTTACCTGTTCTGGGACGGATGCACGCCTCAAGGAGAGCAGCGGTGAGGTCCCCTTCTCTGGAACGGATAGCCAGCAGGCACCAACGAGCCAGCTACACGAGTCTCTGCACTCCCTGCTCGAGGACCCGCCGGGAACACGTGACCCGCCACAGAAGGAACCGCCGGATGGGAGAAGCACTCCGGTCAGGTTAGAGATCACTTTCCCTATCAAATGGCTATCCGAATTGTGCCTTACTGTGCCTGAATGAAGTATTATGCTATTATGCTACCATTCTCCATATAGGGGTACCTATTCCACCGCTCCCATTTATAACTTTCAATCTGGCTAATCTGCCCTACCACTGTTACACTGAGGATCACAACAGTCCTCAAACCAACACCAATTTGAAGCACCACCTTAGGGGTTAATTCCCTTAACTACCTATTTGAAGTTTTAGCAGCTTCATTATATACGCCAGGCTTTTCTTGCAGCTGTAATAGCTGACAGAAATATTCGGTGATCCACTGCTCCCGCTCTGTCTCCTGCTGATCATATTCGTCATCAAAGGGAGCGGTCTTTTCTGTTCGTGCCGAGTTCAGGCACCCCCACCATTTTTGGGGTGTTTTGTGGGTGTGACTCGGTTCAGGTTCCCCGTAAGAGATGTCTTCCTCTTTATTGGACTGGAAGGGCCACTCTTCCGTGGGGTAGGGTTCATTACAGGAACGCTGCATCTTGTCCTTCATTTTTAGGCTATCAGGTGTAATTTTCTTCCTGACCTCAGGAGGCGCTATTGCAGCTGTTGCCACTGTATTTGCTAGAACCCCCAATTGTGGTAGTCCCCACCATCCTTGGGTAATTTTTTTTTTTTTTCAATAACAGCAGTACTGTGCATGCATTTTCTTTTATCAGGTATACAAGATGTGCAGTTGCTAGGTAAAAAAAAGTCTATTTGCTATACACCATTTACTTGCTGGGTGCAATCCCTCCGCTTCAGCAACAGAATTTGTTTTTCTGCCTGGGTTCAGTAATTTTCAGTCTCATCTTTGGGTATTATGGCATTCACACTTCACTCTTTGGGTGTCTGTTTTGCTCCCAAGATGATAGGCATACTTTTTTACTTGCAGAAAAAAAAACATTCTTTGCAGTGGACTATCTCTTTCATTCCCGGCAGGGTGACTCAACACTCAGCAATTGGCTTTGAAAACCCTTTTTCCTTTATAGGGCAATTTTACACTCAGCATTTGTTTGCTAAAAATTCCCCTGCTTCAGCACAGTCTTTGTATCAATTTTCACACTTTTCTGCATATACTCCATTCACAGCTGGTAGCCCTATGCGGTGTGGCAACCTTTATTTGCAAAATCAGTACCCCTCATGGGTCACCATCTGTATTGACTGCTTCAGCGAAACTTTTGAAAACAACAAACACCTATCCCTTTTCAAGGGATGACTCACTTCTTGAACCCTGACTATGGCTGGAAGCAAAACCCCTATTTCAATGACCGTATTACACTTTGTGATAGGCAATTAAAAGTTTACCTGCTTCAGCATTCTCTTGGGATTGGGGAAAAGAGTCCATCCGTGGTTTTTGTAAGTCTCAGTGCAGTGTAAGTTTCAGTGGTGTGTACCCCTTTAACTCTGCCTCTGCTGCATGAGAGGTTTTTTTTTTTTTTCAAGTTGTTTAGACTGTTTGTAGGCAAAAAGCATAACAAAAAATTTCACATAAAAACTCCGGTCCTTTTTAACTACAAAGACACCTCTTGTCCCACCTCGGACACCAAATGTAGACGGACGTTCACAGAGGTACACAATTGGAGTCGTTATAATGTGAAATTATAATAGGCTTTATTGTGCCTTGTCCTTTTCATCAGGACATTATCCAAACACAGGGGGGAACAAAGCTTCCATTCACTTGGGAGTATTTCTAGTGAAATCCTTGCAATTAGTTCACATCTCCATTAGTTAATAATTTCTCCCATCCCAAACACATAGCATGAAAATAAGCAGATATAAGCAGTCTCTTAATAATGAAAGTCTTATCTGTTTATCAGATGTAGAGTAAGCTTCTCTGCTCTCCTGGAACCGCACCCGTGCGTGCACAGAAAAATATCAGCATCCAGGTTTAGAAGTCTTATTGGGTGTCTTGCAATCAGCTCTGCTGTGTGGCTGGCAGAACTCAAGACATTGTGGTGTCTCCAAAGGTCAGCTCTCAGTCAGAGCTAAAGAGAGTCACTTCCTGTCTCAAAGGCAGGCTTTTTGTAAACAATCTAATCAGGCAGGTGATGTTTAGTAATTAACTATCACACTGCTAGATTAAAGGAACATTACTGAACAGGGATAAGTCCCCTGTTACATGCCCCTTTTCCCAAAGCCAGGTAAAATATCCACTATCTTTGCCTGAAACAGAGGCCATGGCCGAGTATATCGCGGAGAACCTTCAAGAGCCAGAGATTGCCATCTGCCAAGCAGAGTCGTGACCTGAGTAAACGAAGAGAGAAAGTGCCAGAGTAGACATCCGCAAGTGGAGACTATGTTGAGCAATGTGAGAGAGGCCAGACAGGTACTATATATTGTGGCTGACCAATAGGGAATGGGGGCAGTACTGGACGAACATGAGGAGCTGTCCTGGATTGGTTCCTATGATAGGCAGCCAGGTGGAGAGCTTTAGGGTTAAGTAGCTGCCTGTGTGAAAGTTGGGGCTTGGTTTCACTGCTAGTGCAGTGAATACATGTTCTTCGCCTGATGCGCACTCTGTAATGCCGGAGAGTGCGCTCTCAAGACAAATGACAGTCGCCTGAGTGCGGGGTGCCTGCAGGGCAGCGGTGGCATGTCAGGGATGACGGGAAAGCCCCAGAACCACGGGAACCGGGAGAGGCCGGCGGCGAGGATGTCCCACGGCAGCGGGAGCTGTAGGAGGTAAGGGGGGTCACGCTGCGACTGTCATGACCCCCGAATCCTCACACTAATTTTGCATTGTCCACTTCTTCCGGCACTCCTCTGATCTGCATATTATTGTGTCTTGACCGGTTCTCCGTGTCCTCCAGTTTCTCAAAGATTATTTTAACTTGGGGTTTTAGCTCATGGATTTCCTGGGCCTGGTTTTCTTGAGCATAAGCGGTTGTATCTACCTTCTCTTCCACGTTGGCAATATGATCTCCTATAGACGCTATATTGTCTTTGAGACTGCAGTGGATGCTGTGTATCTCAGAGTGAAAAGAGCTCTAGATATCCTGAACAAATACCAGCATTTCTTTATGAGTGAGTGGGGTGTCTACTTCTATCTCGGAGTCTTCGCCCGCGACCAACACTTCTTGATTTTAGTCCCCATACTGTGTTTTTAAAAGAAAAAGGAGGCAACCCGTGGGGCCGCCGCATTTTTTTGTTGTTTGTTGGATGGCATGAGCGTACTGTAATTCGTCGATGAGTTTTTATTAATATTTACAAATATTTATAAATAACAATAGTTACATAAAAGTGATACAACAATATTCATACAAAATTCAAAATATATACTACCATACAGTAATTGCAAATGTGAACAAAAAGGAAATACATTTGTATTAAAAAAGTAAATGAAACGTAATGCCCCATGTGAGGATCGAACTCACGACCTTCAGATTATGAGGCTGACGCGCTACCGAGGCATATACTTTAAGTTATGAAGATTTCATAATAATGGTTTAGTATTTAAAAATAGTAACACCTGCGTTGGCCGGGAATCAAACCCGGGTCAACTGCTTGGAAGGCAGCTATACTCACCACTATACCACCAACACTGTATATAGATAGCATAAATGGTAGTTATAAAAAAGAATAAAGACTGGAAAAATTAGGTGCATGTGTGCATGTGGAGAGCAAAGACGCCACCAGTGAAAATGGCGTCTGTCAAAATATTAGAAAAAGGATGTTATGTGTGCATTTATATATTGAGCAAGATTTTCGGGAAGAGAGCGAAACTGAATGGGACTGCCAGGGACCCCTGCTGTGTTAATCCGATGGGTCATTAGTCAATGCAGAAATGTCTTAAACTTGCCTTAAACTAGACAGGTTACACCCAGCATGTAACCAGCATGTAACCAGCATGTAACCAGCATGTAACCAGCATGTAACCAGCATGTAACCAGCTAGTTTAAGGCAAGCTTTAGAATACTCGTTGTATCGTCTGTATATAAAAAAACAGCACATTTCCAAAGCTCTAGTGCTGTATTAAATTATTCTTCTCTAAATAAGAGAAATCTAATGGGGAATCAGAATCTGATCAAAGTAAAAAGGCTTGTTTTTATGCATATCCAATTTAAACGTTTGATGGCGTCTGTCTAAGTATTAGAGAAAGGAGTAATCTCTGAGGTCTTGGGAGACCGGAGCCCCTGCGGCGGTGGAGGTTCTCCTGGGTAAGCCTACTGAAGTGGTGCCCAGCAGCTAGCTATGCAGGATTCCCCCAGTAACCACTGTTTTGATGAGTGTGAGCTCTTTTTCGTGTTTTTGTACTAGGCCGATTGACTCCAGTCAAGGTAAAGATCCACTATTTTGATGCTATCATTTTTATGACATTAGCCCTAGTGGCTAAGGATAAGGATAAGGCACTTATTTAAGGGGGAGGGGGAAGCAACTCACACTTTCCCCGCGGGTTAAAAGCAGAGAATGACTTTGGGCACACTCCAACCCCACATCAGACTTGTCCGCTCCTCGTGGTTCATGTGTTCATATGCATGGCTTCCCCTAGTCTTTATATCTTACCCGCAGCGTTCCTGGGTTGCCTCATGTCAGCCTCGCATCAGCCGGTCAAAGTTCCAGTGGAGTAGCAAGCTCCTCAGGACCAGCTGTGAGATGAGGGACGGATCTTTTCCTGGGAGTGTATCTGTTTCTCTCCTGGGCTTTGCATGTACGGTAGACAGTTGGCATCTCATTTCTCAAGGTTACGTTTCATAAATCACATTCACCCAACCGTGCAGCCTCATAACTAAAGCCTGGTGTGCAGGGGATCATGGGAGATGTAGTTCTGGGGAAGTCGTGAGTTGCTTTATTCCGCTCTTTGTTTTTTTCCCCCCGGATTTGGATTTTGTTTATTGGAAATAAAAGTTAATGCACTGTACTGAGAAAAAATACAAAAAAAAGCGCACAACACTCATAGTGTAATATCTTTAGTTAAAGTATATGAATAATAAAGCTAAGTATTCTGCGTACATCAGATAAAATCTTTAAAGCATGTCATGTAACACTACATGTATTACCACGCTGCAACAGGTCTGGTCAGGGAAGTCACTTCATTCGTCACGCATTGGGGGTCTTCTGAAGATGTTTCTTAGTCCCTGGTAGGTGGCTCCACAGCAAGGGGCACAAGGTATCCTCCTCGGTATGGTAAAGTTCAGAATTGTCCCAAAATGTAGTTCAGAGAACTTCCAATCTCTGGTATTTTTCTTTCTTCCTTAACCACAATAGTAAACTGCTATCAGTATGAAGCCCTCTTTCCATTTTGCCATGACGGGTCTACTAGTGCTGCATACTGTATACTTGTAGGCTCACAGAGATCTGAGCTTCCGCCACTGGGAGCCTGGGCAATGAATATATTATTTGGCAGCTCCTCCACCTGCCCAGGATCCCAATACTATGAGATAACCCCAGACAGGAAATAGTAACAACAGCTCTTAGATTAACTTGATAACCTTTACTGCAGGTGTTACACAGAATACACATAAATAATAATCAGTACGGTTAACCATAACCCTTCCCCATAGGATAAGTGTTGTCCCCCACCGTGTATTCCACACTGTGTCCAATGTACCGACCCAGTCCCTTGGTCACTTAACCCCTGTGTCTCCCCAGAGAACCCACCCATAAGGCGTGATCAGCGCCTGTAATGTACCGGTATGTTGGTGCACTTATGAAATACCTGCCGGGCGCTCCAGCACCCGGACACGCTGACTACTTCAAAAAGGATCTGCCACTCCACGAGGTCCTCAGCGAGATCCTTAACTCCACAGAAGAGCTTGGCCAGGTGGCAGTCCAATAGTCTGGTACTAGACTAGGAATATCAGATTACTCAGCTTCAGCAACTTTGTCCCTGACTGTTACTGAATACTACAGGCAAGGTCTCTACACAAAGGGCTGTCCCTACAGCAACCACAGGCTGGAGGTGAGTCAGGGCCTTAACTGGGGCCTGGGGGTACACTGACCTAAAGCAGAGGGTCACTGACCCCTGCATACACACCTCCTCCCTGCTCTAGCTCCCAGGATCAACTGCCTCCCCCTTGCAGCATTCCAAAACACTTACAGCTTCTCCAGCGGAATCCTGTTGCGCGATTGGCTGCCATGCGTCACATGTCTCAGGCTTCTCAGGCTCATGGGACTTGTAGTTCCCTGCTAAACCTGTCTCTCTGGGCTGCCGCAAGTGCCTTGCGCATGGCACCTGCGCAACCTGACATGGCTGCTGCCCTGCGCATGCGTGAACCTTGCGCAAGATGGCAGCAACCTGCTACGGAAGCCACCGGCGACGCGATCGCCCTAGCTGCAGTAGCTTCTCTTTCCCAAGCTGCCCTGTATCTCATCCACTCCATCGGAGCCCAAGGGGAAGCCCCGACCACCGCGGAGGTTAGTGCCAGAAAAGCTAAAGGTAATAACCCAGAGGGGGACCTGGCTACAACCAGAATAAACCACCTAAACGGCATCCAAAAAGACTCTTTAGCAGAGATATCCTTAATCCTGTCTCTCCCTCTTCTGTTACAGGGCACACATTGAGTGACCTTAAACGGGAGAGATGAGGGGTCTATATTATGATGTAAAATATACAGTAGAGGCAACGATTATTCTAACATTTGCTGTAAACTAGCCGGGTTACATTCTGGGTATGTGCTGGGTATGTGCTGGGTATGTGCTGGGTATGTGCTGGGTATGTTCTGGGCTAGTTTGAGGCACGTTTAAGGCATTTCTGCATTGACTAACGACCCATAGGATTAACACAGCAGGGATCCCTGGCAGTCCAATTCAGTTTGAATGGGTTTGCCAGGGACCCCCCCCCGCTGTTAATCTGATAGGCCATTAATCAATGCAAAAATGCTGGGGCTAGTTTAAGGAAAGTTTAAGGCATGTATTCAGAATGTACCTGGGTGTACCTTGGTCTTTTGGGGAATTGCCACTGGTTTTTGTTAGAATAATCGCTGCCTCTACTGTAGTGTCTTGACATGCTATGTTTAGTGTAACCAATTTTGATAATCCTCACATGTTCCCGTATCCTTATTTTAAGAAATCTTTTTGTATGACCCCATATTGGAAGCCACAAGGGTATTCCAAAAGATATACTCTGTGGGTAGAATTACAGAAAATGAAGTCACTAATATCAAAAGACTCTTTAGTAATTTTAGACTTGAATTGGTTTCTTATTGGATGAAGAAATTTACATATTGAACATTTTCCACACGCAAAATTCCGAGGGTCTTATTGATGTGGATATTCTTAGGTACTTTGATTTTAGGTTTAAGCATAGAGTCCCTATCCATATTTTTAACCGTCAAAAGATCATCATTCAGTTTCTTAATCGGATATCCGCTTTGGACAAATCTCTGAAAAAGTTTATTCGACTGCATTTCAAAGTCCTCATCCATACTACAGTTTTCTCTTAATTCTCATAAATTGACTGACAGGGATATTATTTATCCAAGTCTTCTTATGGTTTCTTGATGCAAGTAAAAGGTTATTCGAATCTACCTCCTTAAAGAAGGTTTTTGAGATAACCCTACCGTCATCGAGCGACGTAAATCTGAGATCCAAAAAATCCACTATTTGTACATCAGATGAATGAGTTAAGACTAGATTACTGGTATTATTGTTTTAATGCACTATGCTGCATGTATTTGTGCTTTTTATTCATATGAGGTTTCCAAGGAGCATCCACTTCAGAGGATCGTGTTCCACGGAGTTGCAGTATATATGTGATATCAGTGTCTAATTCATTCACTGGGTTTATTGCACATTGAAGTCACTTTTTATCAATTTGCGCTATTAACACCTGGTTGCTTTGTATTGTCTAATTGCGGTATGGGACATCGCAGGTGTTTGGGTAGGATTTGATTTTGTTTCTTGTTCACTTATATCAATTATATTTGTTTGCGCCTTATTTTTGTTTATTCATTTCGTGTTTAAGAAGTTTGTCTCATTTCCAAAATTCTTCTCTAATGTTAGGAATGGCTTCGTGACAAACTTCAAAGGTTTGTAGTAACATTAGCACAGATTAATGTAGTAACATTAACAAGATTAGACCCATGGGCTCAAAAAGATCCCCACTAGAAAGCACTACATGCTGATAAGATAAGTGTTCTGGTAGCCTGTCACGGTGGACCAGAACTTATCAACAATTTTATATTTTTGGGATTCTCGATTGAACACAACAAGGAGGGCAAAATAAATTGTCATTTATTTCCTTGATAGACAAACACACGACAGCAACAGAATACACTTAATACAACACTTACTGGGATGGGGAAACAAAATAAATTGTCCTCTGCAAGAAAGCGCAAGAAATGCAGTCTCTGATTTAAAGTCCATTTGGCTCGATCGCAAGTGTAAGGAATCGGGGGCCACGTCCCTTGTGGTGTGACCCCCTCCTTACCCACTACCAGTACTGCAGCGGCTGCTGCCCCTGCCCCCCGTCGCCACCCATGCCACCGCCCAGTGCATACCTTGAACTCTGCCGTCGCCATCTTGGATTCTGGCACTGGTGTTACAGACTCTCAGCTGTGCTCCACTACTTCCTGGTCTCTCAGCCACTCACGAGCAGCTCCTCGACACGCCTCCACCATGCCCCTCGTCCGGATTGGTCACTGTCGCTTTAAATATTCTGCTTTGGCTTCACTTCCTTGCCGAGCATAGATCCTTATGGGATGTTACCTGTGTTTCTGCCACAAGCCTTGTTCTTTCGTTACATATCTCTGTTTTTCTTCCAGTTCGTTGTACTCGTCCAGTTTCCTCCAGGCCTGCTGCTGCTACGCTGAGTTTCTGAGTTCCTGGTTCTTACAGACCTGCTTCGTTTGCGCTGTAACACGGGGTTACTAGTGCTGCCTGGTGGTGTGCCTATTGCGGTCAGTCTTCCCTCTCCTAGACCGGAGCCATGGGTCGTGGACGCCACTCGCGTAAACCTTGTTCCCGACCTGCAGCGATTGCGCTGACGCAAAAGGACCAGCTTGATTTCCTGTTGCCGACTCCCTGTTTGAACTACGACTACCCGGATATCTCCTACCCCAACTCTGGCTTGCCCAACAACTATGCTGTTATCTCCAGTCCTGAACCCGGCCTGTTTGACTATGAACTGCGCACTCCGGACCAGTCTGCGCGGTATAAGGTCGGTGATTTCATAACCCAGCCTCAGCCCCGCGGTCCGGTCCCGGTTTGTGGCGAGCACAATCGTGACAGTATGCTCGGCCTTACAAAACCGGACCGCGCCGTGGCGGGGGTTGGTAAATGTGTAACTGCACCTATGTCCCAGGCTGCGGACCAGTCCCTGTTTGAAGAACAGTATTTGTTTGAAAAACTGCCTCCGCCTAATCTTGCTTGTATGTACGAAGCAGAAAGACTGACTCGTAAAGAAATATTGACTAAATCTCAGGAATGTAGAGAGTTAAAGAAGATGTTTCAAGCCCAGTACTCCCAACTGCTCCTTCTTAAGTCCACTCCGGGACTGGAAACTGGGGATTTTGGGGTACTGGTTCAGGCCATAGACACCACCCTTAAATTATTCCTGGAATTTGACAGGAACATAAGTGAGCGTGAACCTCTACTTGCTGCCTACGCACAGACTATTCGCAAACCCCTTTCTGTCAGTCCTGTTGTTAAACCTGTGGGGGCACCTCCCTCTCCAAAAAATATCCAAACCACCCCACTATCACTGCCCCTAAGGTAGAAGCTGCCATGATTTCTAGTCCTGATTGCACCTCCCATTGCTTAAATCCCAAAGATATGTCTGCCTTAACCCCTGCCAGTCAGGTCTGTGGGGTTCCCGTGGAGTATACTTGTATTTCCAAAGCTATGGCCCTAGTATCTGAGAATCTACCCTCACTTTCTAACTCAGAATCCCTAACTCCTGCCCTTGAGGTTTTTTCTGCTTTAACCCCTGATAGGCAGCTCTGCGTGCTCCCCATGTCAGGGAAAGAACCCCTTCTGCTTCAACGTTCTAAGTTAGAATCCCTAAGCTCTGTTCCCGAGCTCATTCCTATATTAACCCCTGCAGGTCAGCCCTCTGAGCCTCCTTTTGTAATCCCCTGTTCGCCAGCTAAGGCCATATCCTTGGCTCCAGAGGAGGAACTCCTTGTATCCTCAATTTCAGAGGCAAATCTCCCTCTTTTTGACTCTCAGGTACTATCTGCATTGATCCCTGTAAATCCTTGCTGCCCCCAGGCTAATGCATCATTTCTAGCATCAGAGAATGAATCCCCAAGTCTGACAGCAGAGGTTGCACTGAATGACTCCCCTAAGCTTGCTGAGTCCTTGAATTTTGTTTACTACAATCCCCCTGCTTCAGCTCAAGTTTCCGTTGCCGTGTCCCTTGAAACTTCTGCTAAAATCCTGGTTCCAGTTAAAGGTATTCAGGAACCGGGTTTTTCTCTAAGCCTGTTCGCAGAATCCCCACTCCCAGGTATTTCGCTGACCCAGTCTGTCACTCAGAATGCTGAGATCCCTGCTTCAGCACATAGTTCCCTTGTCATGGAATCTGTAGTCTTTTCTGATTTCCCAGACACTCCTTCCCAAGCAACCCCTCCAGAGATCCGCGTACTGTATCTGCTGTCACCCCCTTAGTACAGTCAGAAATCACCCTGCCTACATTACAAATTCAGGTGTATAAATCTGAGCTATTTTGTCTTCCTTCACTTGCTAAACCTCAGTCCTTTAGCACTGCATCTAAATGTGCTCCAGCAACCGTTGGGTTATTCAGGGCTAAGATTAAAACCCCTGTGTTAAAGGGTACCTTCTCACACATATCCTGCAAACCTAGAACTTCCATGATTAGTCCTAAGTCACTTTCCACAGTATCTGATTTTCTTATTAGTGTAACCCAGACACCCACATCACTGGCTAGCAGTTCCGTTATCAGAATTTTTGCACTAGTAAACATACCTATTTCTGATTTTGTCATGACAAGTACCCCAGTTAGGGCCCTTGCAGTTTTTGATAAAACTCTTTTTCCTACTAAGGTTTCTGCTGTTAAGAGTTTCCCCGGTTCCAACTTACCGCTTATTGACCCTCAAACTTCCCCAGTACCCGTCACTGATTCCCAGGTGTCAGCTTCAGACGCTAGTTCTCCTTCTACCAGTGTCCCTGTTACTGATTCTGAGCCTCCAGCTCCAGACACTAGCTCCCCTCCCTCCGCTGCCCCTGCACTGCCTGATTGTCAAGTTCCAGATATTAAAGCTCCAGAGCCTACTCACACTCCTATGACAAGTACGATGCCCTTGGAGTTCGTTGCAGCACGTAATCCGCCTCATGCGGTTGTTCAAATCTCTGCAAGGCCCTGTATACCTTCCCCGCACTCTGGTGCCATATCCGAAGTAACCCTTGCTGCGCTCCAAATCCCCAGTGCGGGAAGGCAGTTTCTTTTCACGGACCATTCGGTGGCCCCTGAAGTACCTCAGTATGACTTTAACTATGGGGTTTCTCTCCCTGTTGTCTCTGGCTTGGACTCTGGGAAGTGGAGATCACAGACTATATTGTCTCTCTCTGAGCGTTCTACAATATTTGGTAGCTCCACTAATGATTGCTTCTCTGCCTCAGCGAACCCATGGTTATCCCTCACGGAACCTTCTGTTGTGCCTGCGTCCTCTGTGTTGGAAATACACCTCAAGATTTCGGTCCCTAAGCCTGGTTTACTGTTCACCTTGTCATCTACTATACCCATACCTGGCAATGCACCCACCCACCCTATACCCTCGCTGACCACTACCCGGAAAACCTCTGGAGGAGAAGACCCTCTCAAATTCCCACGTGATGATGTCAGCAAAGACTTTGTCTGTCCGGAAGGTCGCCCTGATAAGCTCTTTCAACTATTGGTGCCTCTTGTCCTGAATTTTGGTACCATTACTAGGGACTGGGCTCCCAACGGGGGCCCTTCTGCTGTTTCTGCTCCAGAACCCCCTGGTTCTTCACAGCCTTGGATTTCCAAGCCATTTCGCGTGGCGAGCCACGTACCAATAATTTCTCTACCACCACTTTCCTATCCTAAGTTTGTACTCGCCAATGAACTGCTGGTTTACGGATGCCTGCTCGCCTAAAACAATTTAGGAATAACTCCATGTCTCCAAGACCAATGAGTGCCCATGAGTCTCTGGACCATAACTTTACTCTCCATCCTAGACATTTCCGGAACAATTCCAGGTCCCCCAACTCTAGGAGTGGTTATGATCGCCCTGAGGTCGATCCTGAAGGGGGGGGGGGTACTGTAAGGAATCGGGGGCCACGTCCCTTGTGGTGTGACCCCCTCCTTACCCACTACCAGTACTGCAGCGGCTGCTGCCCCTGCCCCCCGTCGCCACCCATGCCGCCGCCCAGTGCATACCTTGAACTCTGCCGTCGCCATCTTGGATTCTGGCACTGGTGTTACAGACTCTCAGCTGTGCTTCACTACTTCCTGGTCTCTCAGCCACTCACGAGCAGCTCCTCGACACGCCTCCACCATGCCCCTCGTCCGGATTGGTCACTGTCGCTTTAAATATTCTGCTTTGGCTTCACTTCCTTGCCGAGCATAGATCCTTATGGGATGTTACCTGTGTTTCTGCCACAAGCCTTGTTCTTTCGTTACGTATCTCTGTTTTTGTTCCAGTTCGTTGTACTCGTCCAGTTTCCTCCAGGCCTGCTGCTGCTACGCTGAGTTTCTGAGTTCCTGGTTCTTACAGACCTGCTTCGTTTGCGCTGTAACACGGGGTTACTAGTGCTGCCTGGTGGTGTGCCTATTGCGGTCAGTCTTCCCTCTCCTAGACCGGAGCCATGGGTCGTGGACGCCACTCGCGTAAACCTTGTTCCCGACCTGCAGCGATTGCGCTGACGCAAAAGGACCAGCTTGATTTCCTGTTGCCGACTCCCTGTTTGAACTACGACTACCCGGATATCTCCTACCCCGACTCTGGCTTGCCCAACAACTATGCTGTTATCTCCAGTCCTGAACCCGGCCTGTTTGACTATGAACTGCGCACTCCGGACCAGTCTGCGCGGTATAAGGTCGGTGATTTCATAACCCAGCCTCAGCCCCGCGGTCCAGTCCCGGTTTGTGGCGAGCACAATCGTGACAGCAAGTTGCCGATCTAATAACTCTGCCAAATGAAGGAATTTCATAGAAGTTCGTTAGAATTCATTTGGGAGTCACCATGGCTAACAAATTCCGGAGTTTGGGGTAAATCCGTGGTTGCGTTGTTATTAACCCCCTGCGTCCTGGAACCGCTACCGCTGTATGCGAACAGAATCCTGTGCAAAGCTTGGTTACGTCATGAATCACACAGGGGATAGCTCGGTGGGCAGCTTAATAGGGTTCACAGACCTATCTATAACATGAATGCCCAATCCCCTCCGTGGGAACATTTAACCCACCAATCTCCGATTTGCCCAAAGTTTGCAAAGCGGGCAAAAAAGGCTTTCCTGTTTGCAAAGTGCATGTGCTAGCTTGACACCCATGCGACTTATCATACCTTGGATACTCCCCTTAACTGGCGACCCTTAGTCTGGGGTTTGGCCCCAAGGTGTGAATGGCTCATGCTGAATACCGCGATCTGGCACTCAGCAACATCCCAGCCAATTTCACACTTTGGATCTCTGAGGCTTTTCATCCCTGCATTTTCACTAGACTCAGAGTCTCCCACTTAGCGGGACCTCTTTGAAGTGCAGGAAGGAAAATACCCTCAGCTCATTCACCCCTGGCATATTTACATGCCAAAGGATTTTTCCCGGGCTCACAGAAAAAACTGTTCCTGCCTGTACATTTTAAAACTTACAGTATTATACACTTTATTAAAACATCATGTTCTGGTAGTGTCACAACTGTAATTTTTATAAGTGTGTGAGTGGTTTATTTACTGGGACTTGCACACCAAAAATCAGGGGGCTAGCTGTCCCCGTTCGTGAGTTAGCCCGTTTAATTTAAAGGCTTGCTGGTGGGAAGCCAAGTTCACCTTCTTCTCACATCAATTGACAGACTTCCCACGGCAATAGACTAGCTGCCTTTCAAGTTATGCGAGCTAACAAGGTACGGATACATTTTATCGGAAAACCACTTCAAATCTAACCGCAAGCCACTTATTCAATTGAACTTGCGGTTACGGGGTCAAGTGCTTGAAAATGGATACCAATACTTCAAACAAACCTCCCATATTCAGCCACGCTTCTTCAATCAGTGCTGGCTACGGCGCTCACCACGCCATCTTGTGCCTGAAAACCATATAGCAGTTTGCATGTATTTCTACCATTGCAGGGAGGGAACAGCCTGCAAACTGGGGGTAAGAAGGCTGGGACAGGGGCAAATACATCAGTGTCATGCATATACTTTGAACCCCTTCACTCAAAATGTGAGTTGGGGTTAATTAGCCAGATATAATACCTTTATTAAGGCCTGATTAACCCCATGTTCGCCACACAGTATTAGCCAATTCAGCCAATTAGCGGTTCAGCCAATGAGGGAGAACCTGCCGGGTGACATCATGGCCGAACCCCGTCAATCCCCTGTCACGCCCCCCCTCCTGTCTTTCCCCCTGCAGCTCACTGCAGACCAGGGAACTCGGCTGCATGTGCCGCTAGCCTGGCAGTCGCACGTGCAGCGCAGACAGAGTGGCCATAAACTTACGTGCTACCAATTGCGCTAATGCTGCGCTTATAGTGTCAGCTACGGTGACAGCAACGCGACATCGCGTCAAAACAAATGCATTTCCGCAGTCGCGTGCACTTATAGTAAGAGCAACGCAACAGAGCGACGTCTTGGTCGCGATCGCTGGAAGTCATCTCACTTTGATTTTTCCAGGGACTGCAGCCTGACGTCACCGTCGGCGTCACCGACACTATAAGCCTAGCCTAACGAAGCATGTGCACTTTGTAAAAATATATGTATTGTCTATTGCACAGTGGAAACAAAACAAGTATTAAAAAACTAGAATGCAATCTGTTCGGAACATGTGGTGCTGCCACTTGTTTATATTAAAACAGAATATTATACAGCAGAGCGGAAAAGAGGAAGTTTGCTGAGCTCATGAATCAAACTCAGGTTGACTGCTTGGAAGGCAGCTATGCTCACCACTAATTTGGGCTTATAAATAACCACTATACTTAATTTTTTAATTGGAAAACAATAGTACATAAGTCTTAGCAAAAAGTGACTTAGCTTTGAATGGAGTATGAACGATGCCCGTGTTAGTTAGTGGAACATAATACTATAATGAAACCATTTCCCAACAAAAAATAAATATAAAATAATGCCCCATGTGAGGATCGAACTCATGACCTTCAGATTATGAGGCTGACGCGCTACCTGCTGCACTAACAAAGCACATATTCTTCAAGTATGAAACAGAAAAAGAAATTAACAAATTCCCAGAATCAATATTACATTTAAAAAAGCTGTTTTTACACACACTGTAACTATGTCCTATATCAGCACGCAAACATGATTTGCTAATTAATGGTTTAGTATTTAAAAATAATAACATCTGCGTTGACCAGGAACCAACCCAGGTTAACTGCTTGGAAGGCAGCTATGCTCACAATTATACCACCAATTAGCTTTTTTTTCCTAGTTTTGAAATATCTGAGCATTCACTGGTATTTTATTGGTAGTAAAGCTGTAAAAACGATTGCACAATTGACATTATAATGAAATATCATTAGAAACTAACAAGTTTCCTGAATCAATATTACATTAAAAAAAATAGGCTGTTTCTGCCTGGTCTCAAACCGGGAACCTTTCGTGCGTTAGGCGAATGAACTAACCACTATACTACAGAAACTAAGCTGAAAGCTGTCCTCTGTGCATTGAGGAAGTTTGTGCACATCTTGCCTAATGGGTAAGGCAGTGGCCTCCTAAAGGTAAGTTCTAAAACACCTGCGTTAGCCAGTATCGAACCCAGGCCAACTGCTTGGAAGGCAGCTATGCTCACCACTATACCACCAACGCTGTATATATATTGTGTAAATGACAGTTACAAAATAGAATTAAGACTGTGCATGTGTGCATGTGTGCATTTGTGCATGTTTGCATGTGGAGAGCAAAGACGCCACCAGTGAATATGGCGTCTGTCTAAGTATTAGAAAAAGGAAGATATGAGTGCATTTATATATTTAGGCAAGATTTTGGGGAAGAGCGCGGAGCCTATGTGAGCTCTGCACCCCCCATAAAAAATCAAGGTCCCCAAGTTTGTGCACCCCTGCCTTAATAAACCATTTTTTATAGGAATAATAGTATATAAAAAAACAACACATTTCCAATGCTCTAGTGCTGTATTAAATTATTCTTCTCTCTAAATAAGAGAAATCTAATGGGGAATCAGAATCTGATCAAAGAAAAAAGGCTTGTTCTCTGCCACATGACTTGAAGCACTAAATGATCTAGTACTCCTCTTTGGTACGGATATAGTGCAGACGTGTGATCACATCCTGTGGCTTTGCTAGGTCAAGATTTTTAGGTCTAGGGAGCCTGTGAGATCTGTCCATCATGAGTTTATCTACCAATGTTTCTGGTAGAAGGGACGTGAAAATCCATGTAAGATGTGTCTAATTTGGCATTGTCCACTTCTTCCGGCACTCCTCTGATCTGCAGATTATTGTGTCTTGACCGGTTCTCTGTGTCCTCCAGTTTCTCAAAGATTATTTTTACTTGGATTTTTAGCTCATGGATTTCCTGGGCCTTGGTTTCTTGAGCCTGAGCGGTGTTATCTACCTTCTCTTCCAAGTCCGAAATATGGTCTGAAAGGAGCTCTTGATATCCTGAACAAATACCAGTATTTCTTTATGAGTGAGTGGGGTGTCTACTTCCTCCTAGGAGTCTGGTTCTGGGTCTGCGTCTTTGCCCGCGACCAACGCTTCTTGATCTTTAGTCCCCATACTGTGTTTTGTAAACTGCACTGCATCTTTAAACTTAATGCATTAAACCCGACCTTTCTCATTTTGCAGTTGCCAAATCTGGGATCATACACCAATACCCTCTTCTATCTTCGACAGGAGGGACAATATGAAAAAAGCAATGATCGTTTGTTAAGGTTTGCCTTACCGAACGCTTCCACCCTTGAACGTCAGGTGAATCAAGTAACGAAAATGCAGGGTTCCAACGGAACTAGGAGGACCCGATTTCCTCATAATCAATAGTCACAATCAAAAGTTCCAGCAGTCACTGACTCTAAAATAATCCGATACTATGGATTATGCCACAAGAAAAAAATTATTTCATGTACACACACGATAATACAAGAAGTAATGCGGCGCTAATGCAAACATGTATACAGACAAACCAGTGGTGATTGGGGTGAACACAATAGGGAAAAGGGAATGTGACAACACAAAGGAACAAAAAGTGGGGACAACACACATACTGGGGTAGGGTAATCAGGGGGGTAACTAACATTCTAAATGAGTTCAAATTCACATTGTTTGAATACAACTGCTCAGAATGGTAAAGTTGTTGCTAAGTAGCCAACTACATAGAGAGAGAGAGAGAGAGTTGTGACTACACACCCAACATTGTGCACTCCAGCTTTCATTCTCCACATCTACTTTCATACTTTTTTTTTTGCTCATAAAAATATAAAAAAAAGTTGACCAAAAATGCATGCATTTATATAGGGAGGTTCCACCAAGATTTGAACTCAGATCTCTGGATTCAAAGTCAAGAGTGCTAACCATTACACCATGGAACCACATGCATGACTTCTTTTGGTTTTCAATAAACCGAAAATGTGTGCACTTATACAATATATGTATGTTCTCCATCAATAACAGTTTTTTCAACACATTTTATCCAATGCAAATAACAAGTCTTAATATTCTATTAATACAATGATCTGTATGGTGAGAGCTATAATTATATCTTCTACTATAGGCAAAAAATAACAAAAAAATGCTGTATTGTAAGTGGTGATGTATCCAAACTGTGTGTTGAGAATTTCTGAACTTCCGAAGAAAAAACTTGGAAAGTCCTAAAAATCTATGTACAACTAACATTCTGAATGAGTTCAAATTGCAGTTCTAAGGACACTGCGCTGATCACTTGCCTCACACTGTGTTTAATACAACTGCTCAGTATGGTAACGTTGGTGCTACTATAAGTAGCTAACGACCACCCTCTCATACTGTCCTGGCCAGCTTTATTCTAAAGCTTGCCGGGATAAATGCGGGGCTTTTTTAAAATTGGAATGCGGTTTCCCGCGCGGCGGCCGCTTCAATAGATAAGCGCTAATGGCGCTTATCATTGAAAGTGCCCGCGGCACAGGAAAACAAAAAAAAAAAGCAGCGCGCCGCCGTGTTTAAAAAAAAAACGGGGAGAAGCCGCATGAGACTAAAGGCGGCCGCCACTGTATACTCCCACACACCCCCCCTCATATAAAACCATAACCCTCTCATATACTCCCACTCACCCCTCACTCATATACAACACCACCCTCTCATATACTCCCACTCACCCCCCTCATATACAACACCACCCCCTCATATACTCCCACTCACCCCCCTCATATACAACACCACCCTCTCATATACTCCCACTCACCCCCCTCATATACAACACCACCCTCTCATATACTCCCACTCACCCCCCTCATATACAACACCACCCTCTCATATACTCCCACTCACCCCCCTCATATACAACACCACCCTCTCATATACTCCCACACACCCCCCCTCATATACAACACCACCCTCTCATATACTCCCACTCATCCCCTTCATATACACCACCCTATTTATATATCTTTTATGAATACTCATTATATGTATTTGTAATTTTATTGCATTTATATTTTTGTGTTTAACGCTGTATTTTATTTCATATATATATATATATATATATATATATATATATATATATAGTGACATAGTAAAAAGATGTTAGGCAGCTTTCTGCCCCATTTTAGGTCAGAAAGTGCAGGAATAGTTAAAAATGATCCATTCCACAGCTTCACATTAACTCAGGCTGCTGGATGGAAAATCCAGACCACAGATTACAATGGGTCTAGTTCTCCCTCACCTGCTCTTCTTATCACATGCACAGGTATTTAGAGCAGAGAGGTTTGCATTTCAGTCTCTCTCCTTAGAGCCTGGGGGCTGGGGGTGTCGCTGCTCCCCTGAATCCAGTTCGGGGTGGACGGCCCCTTCAAGTATCACAGTACCAGAGGATTTGCCTGGACACTTGGGACCGAGTTCCCACCACGAACAGATAAGACAAACAAATCTTTATTGCTGTATCTAAAAGACTATGCTTTATCTAGTGACCCTAAATGAGAGGGCCTTCTTTTAAACTGGGGACCAGGTTACTTGGCCCAGCAGCAGTTAGAGGCTGATTCTGATGTGTAGTTAGATCCCTGAATGGGATAGGATTTGGTTTATTTGATTTGGTTTGGTTCTGAAAAGTGACACTGTGTGAAATGCTATAACACTGATATGAGTAAACCGCTGAAGGTTAAATGTCTGAGTGCCTCTAACCTACACATGTTAAAGCTGCAGTACCTTACTTGGATGAAAATAAAGCAGTCAGAAGCCTGAGTTATGCAACGTAATATTTTGCATGTTCCTGTTTGTTGTATAAATAACCCTAGAAGACTGTGTCGAGAAGAACCCAGACAGACGTCAGCGCTACAAAAGAGGGGCGTTTGTCACATATGGTGGAGAATGCGGGTCGACACTAAAAAGTCTGTGGGTTTGCAAATAAATGCGGGGGTTTAAAATGGCCGCCCAGCTGAACTGAAGTACAGATGCTATGAGTGAAGTCTGTTCCACTGTGTATATCAGTTGTGCTTCTAGCATACACAGTGAATGTGCGAAGTGTGGATGCAATAGCACCCTGAACCCAAACAGAAAACCAAAATGTTTTGCTGAAAAAAAAAAAAAAATTGCATCTAGCAAGTGCTGTTTGTAAAGCTAATGCCTTTTGCTGAAGTGAGTGAATTTGCAGCTAGCAAGTGCTGTATGTAAGTTGCTGAAGTGAGTGAAATTGCAGCTAGCAAATTGTCCCTGCCGGGTTTCTAAAATGGCAGACGTGAAATGTTTGTTTTGTTATGTACATAATCATGAAAAACAGTGTCCCTTCAGGCCATACGAAGATGATGATGATGACGGTTTGCATGTGGGCCCTGGAAGAGAACCATACCTACAGATGAATTTAGTATGCTGGGCCTGTCATAAAGTAGGTCACATGGAAGATGTGTGCCCCAAAATTCTCAAAGACAAACAGCTGCAAAAGCAAGCAACGCCCTATGAGTGCAAGCAAGATGTGGAAGCTGATACCAGTGAGCGTGTGCCCAGTACCACTGATATCTCTGGAGCTAATAAAGCAAAGAGAAAGAAGAAGAAAAAGAAAACTGTTCCTCAAGTTACAGGGGAAGTGACCGAGCCACTTGAACCTGCGCTGTCAGGACAACATGCGTCAGAAAGGCGCCGAGATGTGCTGCAGACCGGAGTGACCGGCAGAATTGTCACGGGAACAGTGACAAAGGAAAAGGAAGAGCAAAGGAAAGCTGAATCCTAGGATAAAGAGGCTTTGGTTTCTGCACTCCAAGCTGCGCAACATGATTATGAAGTCCTGTGGCAGGGAGTGATGGAGGAGCGAGAATGGAGCAAGAAGAAGCGAGAATGTTGGATGAAGGAATGAGAATGTTGGATGAAGGAGCGAGAATCGAACGCCGAGTTACAGAGGTGTATACTTCCAGCTTTACAGGAGTACGAGGCTTTGAAGAAAACAGAGTCTCTCTTACGGAGTGAGCTGGAAGAGGTGGCGACTAGTTTGGAAAAGGCCAACACCGTAATTGCTATCCTAAAACAGAAATACAGGAAAGCTCTACAAGAGGTTCACGCGCTCAGCACAGAGGTGCAAAACTCACGCCTGGAGGGCCACGGTCTGAATGCAGAGCTGGGAATGTTGAAGCAAACCCATGAGATTGCCCTGTGTGATTTAGAGACTGTAAAGCAAGAAAATGAGAGTGTGAAAATGAAAAATTCAGATTTGACTGACCAAGCAGAAAAAGTGAAGAAACAGTTGACTCAGGAAAAATTAGAAGTGCAGGAAGCACTACAGAATGCATTGATGCACACTCAGAGCCAGCACCAAGAAGAAATGGACACTCTGAGAACAGAATTGCGAGATGTATGCACAAAACAGAATTCTCTCGCGGAGGAACTTAACGTATTGAAAAAGGAGAAAAGCATTCGAATAATTCAGAAGCACAGCAAAGCTCTTATCCAAGGAAGAAGGGAAAGAGAAAATTATCGGCGTAAACGCGCCGCAACTATCATACTTCAGGCTGCCTACAGAGGGATGAAAATTCGTCAGTTTAATCGTCGGAATAAAGCAGCCTGTGTTCTTCAATCATTCTACCGTGCCCGCATGGTACGAAACAGGTTCCTCATTATGAAAGGAGCAACTATAAAAATCCAGTCTCTGACTAAGATGACACAGAACAGGATTCGCTATCAAACCCTGAGAAATGCGTCACTGGTTATCCAGCGGTACTTCCGCCTGAATAAATGTAGGCCTCAGGAAAGAGAGGTCAAAGACTACATGCCTGCCGGCTACAAAGGTAAAATGCCACAGGGTACAGCTGGAGTTAGTGAGAGCCCCATCAAGGTGAAGGTGCTCCAGGTAATCAGTGCTTCATCTTCTAACTACCATATAATTGCCCCAAAGGGAAAATCCCAAATCTCTGAAAGTGATGGTCGTGAGAAAATACATGGCAGTAAGAAGTACCATAAAGGTTCAAAGGTTGCAAAGCATTAGCGACGAAGGTCAATGCTGGCCTTGAATTTTTCCGGATATCGCCACTCTGGGCCACAATATAAAGACAAAGACTATCCGGCCCCAGGGTGCCGTCAGAAGCTAAAGAAACAGTCCAGTCATTTACAGGTTGCAGCGGGTGTTGAAATGAAGTCAGAGGATGTAATGGACTGGAAGTCAAGGGGGAAAAAAAGAGGGAAAAATGTTTGGGAACTGACCGATTTTTATGTTATACGAGTGGACTATGTCACTTAACTTTGCAAATAAGCTAGTGTAGTTATGCTATTTTAGGCCTCTAGAATAAGTATTTTGAAATATTGCAATGTTATTTTTTCTCTTCATTGAAAATGTAGGTAAAACTACAAATTAATATACAGGATTGATGGCCCTTAAGATTACAAGGCTGTAGTATAATAAAAAAAAAAAAATATTGGTTGCTTACAATATAGAAAAAAAATGCCCTTTTCGGTTGGTAAATATATAATGAGGTTCATATTATAGAGTAGAAAAACCCAGGGAGGTAATAGAAACTGTCTGGTTTTGTGAGTAGATTTAGCATATCCTGGGTTATAAGAATGTGTGCTAGACATTTATTTTTCAAAATAGTTCCTTAATGGAGAGCAACAAAATATGTTTGCCAAGTATAGTCTCTTATGACGAAAACTATTGTCCATAATTGCCATGAAAAAAAATAAAAGTTCATATTCGGGTCACCCAGTAGGTGTGAGCTGGGGAGGGGGATATGTGACATAGTAAAATATGTTAGGCAGCTTTCTGCCCCATTTTAGGTCAGAAAGTGCAGGAATAGTGCAAAATGATCCATTCCACAGCTTCACATTTACTCAGGCAGCTGGATGGAAAATCCAGACCACAGATTACAATGGGTCTAGTTCTCCCTCACCTGCTCTTCTAATCACATGCACAGGTATTTAGAGCAGAGAGGTTTGCATTTCAGTCTCTCTCCTTAGAGCCTGGGGGCTGGGGGTGTCGCTGCTCCCCTGAATCCAGTTTGGGGTGGACGGCCCCTTCAAGTATCACAGTACCAGAGGATTTGCCTGGACACTTGGGACAGAGTTCCCACCACGAACAGATAAGACAAACAAATCTTTATTGATGTATCTAAAAGACTATGCTTTATCTAGTGACCCTAAATGAGAGGGCCTTCTTTTAAACTGGGGAACCAGGTTAGTTGGCCCAGCAGCAGTTAGAGGCTGATTCTGATGTGTAGTTATATCCCTGAATGGGATAGGATTTGGTTTATTTGATTTGGTTTGGTTCTGAAAAGTGACACTGTGTGAAATGCTATAACACTGATATGAGTAAACCGCTGAAGGTTAAATGTCTGAGTGCCTCTAACCTACACATGTTAAAGCTGCAGTCCCTTACTTAGATGAAAATAAAGCAGGCAGAAGCCTGATTTAAGCAACGTAATACTTTTCATGTTCCTGTTTGTTGTATAAATAACCCTAGAAGACTGTGTCGGGAAGAACCCAGACAGACGTCAGCGCTACAAAAGAGGGGCGTTTGTCACAATATATATATATATATCTTAATATATAAAATCGAAAAGTTAGTGCTAGCTGCGGTTTCTCTGACGTCACCCAACTGCCACTCTCTTCCCCCTCGGCGCCACACACACACACACACACACACACACACACACACACACACACACTCACTCTCTCTGTGTCCTCTCCCCCCCATCACACTCACCCTCACATGTGCTGCCCTGCACTGGCTCAGGGACGGAGGGGAAGCACGGCGCAGCCCTCCTGCCCCAGCCACCAACGCTCACTTCTCTCCCTCCCCGGCGCTCACTTCCCTCCCTACCCGGCGCTCACTTCCCTCCCTCCCTGGCGCTCACTTCCCTCCCTCCCCGGCGCTCACTTCCCTCCCTCCCCGGCGCTCACTTCCCTCCCCGGCGGGGGGATAGGCAGTGGGCAGGCAGCCTTCCTCCTGCAGCTTCCTCACGGCGCCGAGTGGGGGTAAGATGGCGGCGCTAGGATACTATCCGGCATAGCTAGGAAATATACTCCTCCCCTTGAAGAAGCGTGTTAGCCCATGCGAAACGATCGTCGGGACGTGAGCAGCGTCTGTTTGCAGAGACAGCAGAGAGACTCTTTTCCAGCCAGGCTTGTAGGCTTGTATCAGCGACTGAAACCTTTAGTGCTTTGTATTCTTTACCCGCTGTGGTTATGTGCTTCCTTGGATGGCTACATTGTATATATCATGCAATACTAGTGATATATTAAGAGAATAGAATACACAATATTTCTCCTTTGTTTTATAATACAGCAGAGCCTTCCTACAGTTGCATTTGCTTTTCCATGGTGGGAATACTGAAATTATATGCTGAACTATACTATGTTGTGTGATAGATTTTATATCACTACAGAGCTGGACTATACTTTTTGGTAACAGGAATTTGATACTTACATTTCTGATACTCTCTTGTCTGAAACTGCACCCATTGAGATTCCTTATTTTATAGGCTTAAAGGGACACTTACCTGCTTGTCTTGAAATATTTATATTTTGAAATTAGACGCTTGTGGATAGCAATTCCGGTCACGATAGGCTTATTTTGACCTATCAACAGTACTTATCTGGTAGACCACTGTTAGTCTAATTACTGTACTCCAACATTGAGTGCTCTATATTTGAGGGAGTCTTTTTGATCCTCTCGGGATCAATTCTGTTATACAAGCCAATTTTCCCTCTGAGCACCTGTTCTTTACATGAATACATATCCATACATGGATGAGCGGTTCTTTTCTCCTTTATACAAGAGAAGGAATACCAAGGATCCACCCTTACCATCAGACCCGGTGGTTCTCGACGCGCCGGAAGTGACGTGATGGGAGCCCCGGTGTAGCTGAGGACAACGAGGAACCCAGGGGATCGCGACTCACTGCGTACCCTATCAGAATATATTACCGTCTACACTATGTGGTCTCTTCTTTTCTTCCTTGGAGGTTGGTGGCTGGTGGCTGCTGCATGTACACAGGGCGCATCCACCCCTTGAGTTGGATGGCTGCTTGATTTTGATTACTTTCATGTGAGTAGTCACTTTTGAGCTTCTGCATACTAAATCACTGATTTAAAACATTATTGCACTATGTGATGCTTTCTTTATTTTTATGGCTACGAGACACACTCCCCTGATTTTTTGGAAGATCACCTGATGCAAGACAAGTGGAACAGTCTTTATTCAAGGGTTGTAGTCTGTTTCTAAGTCTCTTATTCACCAGATTGTTATGCACTTTATTTAGGCACGATTATTATTATTATTATTCACAATTATTTACACAAAAGTGGTTATTTTATATTTGGGTTTGTTAGAGCGCTATTGTCACCTTTTTTCCAATAACGCAATTAAGGACTGATCACTTGTGTTACCAAGAGCTGTCAGAGACATACATTACTTACCTGACCAGGGCCAACACCAGCGAAAGCCTGCAAGAAAGAGACCTACAGAGTAACATTGACCTAACGCGTGACAGCCGCGTGCGATCCACTATCACGGAGGCCGAGAGTAGGAGAAAAGACCTTTTGCTGGAAACAGCATCACAGTGCTCCAGCGCATCCAGGCACTCATCAAGGTCAGCAAGATCAGCGCAATCTCATGTGTCTTGCGCAAGCGCAAACGCCACCAAGGCGCGAGCCACCGCAGAGGCTGCACGTGCCATGGCCGCATACGCTCAGAAAGAGGCAGCCATGAAACTAGAAAGGGCCCGCATAGAAGAGGAGGAGCAGACAGCCGCTGCCACCGCCGCTGCAGCCACTGCCACCGCTGCTGCCACCGCCGCTGAAGCCACTGCCACCGCTGCTGCCACCGCTGCACGGAAAAAGACAGAGGTGGACGTTAACCTAGAGGCCCTAAATCAAGAAAGGGAAGCTGCTGCCGCTATAGCCCAAGCCGAAGTCCTAGAAGCAGCCACGCGACAGGACGGCGGGGAGCAACCGTACAGACGGTTAGCCTCAGAGGATCCAGTCCAACGCACTGAAGACTACGTAAGGAGCCTCTTCAGCATAAACACCAGCGCACCATCTCAACACGGAGGGAGTGACTCCACAGACACCGAAGACTTGCTAGGTCCACGAGGAGAAGACGCTGCTCCTTCAATGGTACATGCTGCCTGGGACAGCCACAGCCGCAACAGTGATCCACACGCCAGCACGCACACGGATGCACCACAACAGGCTCGCAATCCAGGTACACCCACACGGGAGAATACAGCCCCTCACACTGACCAGCAGTCTTCACGCGTCCATGCCAAGGAAGAGGCGACCGCATGGACCCTCCCAGCAACTACCTCAGAACGTGAACAACACGCCGATGCCTCAGGCCTGACAGACATAGCCAAATACATGATCCGGCGTGACCAGGCGCAAACAGGACTCACCAACTTTGACGAGCGTCCTGAGAACTACCGAAAGTGGAAGTTCACGTTCAAGGATTCAATCAACAGCCTGGGCTTCTCAGCAAGGGAAGAGCTCAACCTGCTATCCAAATGGCTGGGAAACGAATCCAGGGAGCACGCGAAGAGACTTCGGGTGGCAAAGGCGAACCACCCCCAAGTAGGTCTTGACCTAGTATGGGAAAGGCTAGAAGAGTGCAACGGTAGTCCCGAAGCAGTCGAGGATTCGCTCTTCAAAAGAGTCGCTCTTCAAAAAAGCTTTCCCAAGATCACAACTAAAGACTACTCGAAGTTACGAGAGCTCGGGGATCTGCTGCAAGAGCTGGAGTTTGCAAGAAAAGACCATTCCTTAACCGGTCTCAACATCCTAGACTCCGCTCGCGGAGTGAAACCCATCTTGGAAAAGCTACCCTACAACCCCCAAGAAAGATGGATTTCACAAGGCTCCAAATACAAAAGGGACAAGCAAGTCGCCTTCCCCCCATTCTCATTCTTCTTGAGCTTCAGCCGCGAAGTGGCAAGGACAAGGAACGATCCCAGTTTCATCTTGGGTGCGCAAGCCACACACAGTGAAAGCAGCCTGAGGAATGAAAGACCAGTGGCGAGATACAGTAACACTCAAGCACCCATCTCGGTCCACAGGGCGGACGTGTCTCCCACGACCCAAACTACTCCTGATCAGTCGGTCGCCGGAGACGAGGAACCGAGGGACCCAAACAGGGAATGTCCCATACACAAGAAGCCACACCCACTTAACAGGTGCTTTGGGTTCAGGATGAAGTCCCTAGAGGAACGCAAGAGGTTACTCTGAGAATTCAGAGTTTGCTTCAGGTGCTGCGGTTCCACGACTCAACTAGCCAGAGACTGTAAAGAAGAAATCAAATGTACAGTGTGCAAAAGTGACAAGCACGTGACATCTTTACATCCAGAGACGCTGACACTCCACCAACTCAACAACCCATCCTCCGTAGCGGAGCATGGCGGGGAGGAAGGAGAAGGAGAGTCAACATCTGTCACGTCTCAGCGCACCGAGGTCTGCGGAAAAGGAAGCGACAAAATGTCCTGCTCCAAAATATGCCTTGTCGCAGTGCACGCCCAGGGAGAACCTGAGAAGGCTATTCGGATGTATGCAATCCTCGACGACCAAAGCAACAGATCATTGGCGAAGACGGAGTTCTTCAACTTATTCAATTCACAAGACAATGCCTCACCCTACACCCTCAGAACCTGTGCAGGGTCAACTGAGACAACAGGGAGAAGAGCAAGCGGTTACGTCATACGTTCAGTGGATAACAGAGTGAAGATAGCTCTCCCCACACTCATCGAGTGCAACCACATGGCCACAAACAGGGACGAGATTCCCACACCAGACGTGGCACGCCATCACCCGCACCTCAGAGGAATAGCCAACTACATCCCGCCGGTAGAACAAGGTGCCAAGATCTTGCTGCTGCTCAGTAGGGACATCTTGAGGGTACATAAAGTCCGTAAACAGTGTAACGGACCCCACAACGCACCATACGCCCAAAGACTTGACCTAGGATGGGTGATAGTGGGCAACACGAGCACTGACAAAGAGCACGGACAAGACTATGTTGACGCCCGCAGAACGGTGATAACAGAATGTGGACACACATCCCTCTCTAAACCAGGTCTTGGTCATCTCCAAGCGACAGGAGGGCCAAATGAAGGAAGAGACAAGGTCATACCCCTGAGATCGACAAGAACATCCTCACATCAGGGGGATGTGACAATGGCCTAGGATGCTTAGTGGTTAAGACAACAAAGGATAACGAGTCGACTCCACCGAAGGAAGAAAGTATCCTCCCGAAGGTGACCAACAAAAGGATCTCCCAAAAGGAAAGAAACAATCAGATAGTCCTCCTGAGAGCAATGACACAGCTGAGACGTACAGCCATTCCTCTCCACAGAATGTCAAGCGACAAAGCAGCCAGCTGCCACGGCTGGAATAGCCGCAAAGGATTGCACCCTACAGGTGAAACCACAGGGGCAAAAAGGCTGTTCTTTCACACACGTAAAAGGAAACAGTTGCAGAGACATTTCCCAAAAGGATTTACAAGGACAAAAGAGACTGTTTTTTGTCATGTCCAGGGAGAGAACAACCTCCTGAGGGCAGTCAACAAAGAGACACAAAGGCGTATCACCAAAATACGTGGAGACGTCCTCTCGCAAGAGGAATGCACCAATGACTTAGGGTGCACAGCGTTCCAGACCACAAGAGACGACGACAAGCAAACACCATTGATGGGAGAAATAGGATTCCTGATGTTAACGGTCAAGGAGCTCGTCAAAGACGGACCGGGCAGCTGGGTGAACCCGCTACCATTCCGTTCACCAAGAAGGCACCTTCCAAACAATGGAGAACATGCCGTCTCTAGGTTCACTTTGCACCTCTGCGACCTACAAAGGGAACCGGAGATCAAAAACAACTTTGTGGCCTTCATCCAGAAGATGTTCCTTACCAGCCACGCAAAGCCAGCACCTCTAATAAAGAAAGGTGAAGAATGCTGGTACCTCCAATCATCTGGGGTCTACCACCCTCAGGAACCTGATCAAATCCGTGTAGTGTTCAGCCGCAGTGCTCAGCTCCAGGGAGTCTCCCTGAACGACGCCCTATTTACTGGACTAGATTCGACAACTAGTCTTCCAGGAGTGTCGATCCGCTTCCGCAAGGAGCCAAAAGCCATCTCCTTCTGCCAAACACCAGGTGTCAGAGTGACAGCCTGCCACAATTTGCATACCTACAAGGGGATGCACTCTGTAGGTAAAACCACAGAGACAAAAGGACTGCTCTTCCATAAGTTCAAAAGGAAACAGTGCCAGAGACTTTCACCAAGAGAGACACTGTGGTGCGCCCAGATAACCTGGAGCAGTGCATCCACTTTGCATCCTTTGCCCAAGAACCTTGGCCAAGGAACTTTGAAGCCAGTGATGCCAGCCGGTATCACATCGCTATGTCAACATGGACTTTTGCATTGTTATATTATGTTTGCATTGCACATATGTTCCACATACTTCATTATAGTGGTATCTCCAGATACCAGACGGGGAGTGTCATGGAACAAGAACCACATCTCTATTTCACCCCCCCCTTTCCTTTGCAGCATCTGCTTGTCACGTTCTCATTCCAGCTGCATGTATTTTGCTCTGTACACACACAGTGCCTGTGTGTTAGACACAGTGTTGCGATCCCTGTCTCTGTATTATGCCTGTGAGTTGGTACAGCAACCTCAGCCTTTCTATCAGAATGGGCTAGTCTGCTTTCTCCCCCTCTGCCTTGCCTACAGATGGTCTGTCCCAAGGCTATCTTGTTACCCAGAATACACTCACACTTCCTTTTCCACCTTCAACACTAGGTGAGTGAGTACCTTCTGTAATTGCTCTACTGGCAGGGCCTCATCCTTTTCACCTGCCCTTACTAAGAAGCACCCACAGAGAGACATTATTCCATCACAAACATCTCATCCACAAGTGCCTGTCTTTATTGCTGCTTTCCCTAAATAAAGTGAAGAAAATATACAGGACTTGTTGTGTTATGGAAAGAGGACTGAGTTGAAGCTAGCTGGGTTCATTCATACCTCCAGACATAACCCTGGATCCAGAATAATGTGTGTGTGTGTGTGTGTGTGTGTGTGTGTATGGGAGTATGTGTGACACCAGAGGTACCCCCCAAACAGTCACCCCCCCCCAAGTTAGTTAGTCACCCCCCCAGTCAGTCAGTCAGTCATCCCTGCCCCAGTCAGTCACTTCTGCCTCAGTCAGTCACCCCTGCCCCAGTCAGTAAATCACCCTTGCCCCAGTCAGTCAATCACCCCCGCCCACCCAGTCAGTCAGTCACCCCCCCAGTCAGTCAGTCACCCCTGCCCCAGTCAGTCACCCCTGCCTCAGTCAGTTACCCCTGCCCCAGCCAGTCAATCACCCCTGCCCCCGTCAGCCAGTCACCCCCGCCCACCCAGTCAGTCAGTCACCCCTGCCCCAGTCAGTCACCCCTACCCCAGTCAGTCAGTCAAGGTCAGTCACCCACCCAGTCAGTCAGTCACCCAGTCAGTCAGTCCCCCACCAAGTCAGGCAGTCACCCACCCAGTCAGTCAGTCAGTCACCCTCCCAGTCAGTCAGTCACCCACCCAGTCAGTCAATCACCCACCCAGTCAGTCACCCACTGAGTCAGTCAGTCACCCACCCAGTCAGTCAGTCACCCAGTCAGTCACCCACCCAGTCAATCAGTCACCCACCAACCCAGTCAGTCACCCACCCAGGCAGTCAGTCACCCACCCAGTAAGTCAGTCAGTCACCCACCTAGTCAGTCACCCACCCACCCAGTCAGTCATCCACCCAGTCAGTCACCCACCCAGTCAGTCAGTCAGTCACCCATCCAGTCAGTCAGTCACCCACCCAGTCAGTCAGTCACTCACCCAGTCAGTCAGTCAGTCACCCACCCAGTCAGTCAGTCACCTAGTCAGTCAGTCACCCAGTCAGTCACCCAGTCAGTCAGTCAGTCACCCACCCAGTCGGTCACCCACCCTCTCTCTCTCTGTGTATCACCCACCCTCTGTGTGTGTGTGTGTGTGTGTCACCCACCCTCTCTCCCCTCTCTGTGTCTCCCCTCTCTGTATCTCCCCTCTGTGTGTCTCCCCTCCCTCTGTGTCTCCCCCCTCTGTGTCTCCCACACTCTCTCTCTCTCCCACACACTCTCTCTCTCCCACACTCTCGCTCTCTCCCACACTCTCTCCCCCACTCTCTCTCTCCCACACTCTCTCTCCCCCACTCTCTCTCTCCCCCACGCTCTCTCTCCCCCACTCTCTCTCCTCCACCACTCTCTCTCCTCCACCACTCTCTTTCTCCCCCACTCTCTCTCTCCCCCACTCTCTCTCTCTCTCTCTCTCTCTCTGTCACCCACACTCTCTCACACTCTGGATCTGGATATCTTGTTTACCCTACATATCTTAACTGCCCTATACTACACCAAAATACCCTATACTGCTTTCTTCCAGATCTCACTCAAGCTTCACATGGAAGACATTGGAACCCCCCCTAACCCAGAAGACAGGTAGGTAACACATCCCCTCCAATGTATAACATTGCGGGAATGAGGGTACCTGGACATTGAGGAACTGCGGATCAGGTAAGATCCCAGGCGGGATTGCTGCTTTAGATACACACACACACGTAACAAGGACTAATTGTAGTATAATGTAATACAATAAATACATTTATGTCAAAAACGAATGTTGTTCTGACTAGGAATTTATTAAATGTATTTTATTTATATATTTTATTTTAAAGCGGGGTTGGGGGCGGGACTAGGGTTGGGGGCGGGACTAGGGGCGGGTTGGGGGCGGGACTAGGTGGCGAGTAGATTTTTTGGTTCGGCGAGTAGATTTTTGGGTGATTTGTCGAACACTGTATATTTATATATATATACTGCAGTGGAAGTGCTGTGTGCTGGGTGATAATGGTGAAAGGCGGGGTTCAGACCTGTCTAAGACATGCAAATGAGTATACAGTAATATTTCCATTTGCTATATGCTTTGCTGTGGAGGGTTTTTGTCATTTTTTTTACCCACCATAACTTAACTAAGTATGGTAAAACCTATCTTCATTGCTTCATTTTTGCATAACCAGTTAACTAACCCCACACTGAAGAGACCCATTAAGGTCGAAACAGCTGTCTGTGGGTGGGTTTTCTGGCTATGCATCTTAACCCTGGCTGTGCTCAAAGCAGTAACCATGCAGCAAGCTTAAGTCTATAGGGAACCATGTTTAAAATGGTTTTGAAGCAAAGGGTGACACTGTGTGCACATTTGCATGTCATTTCCCAGAATCCCTTGCTGCAGTGGAAGTGCTGTGTGCTGGGTGATAATGGTGAAAGGTGGGGTTGCAGACCTGTCTAAGACATGCAAATGACATACAGTAATATTTCCATTTCCATTTTATACACACACACACACACACACACACACACACACACACACACACACACACACACACACACACACACGTATTATGGGTCCACTTACTTGCTGGGACCTCGGGAGCGTTGGATCCCAGTCCTGGGACCACTTGGGTTGGAGTGCACGGGCTCACACTCAGATCAGGAGCCTGTGGGGAGTAAGGAGGTTCCTCACCACTCCGCTGGCTTGCAAAGGGTTCCTCTTCCTCTGGAACACTGTCAGGTACCATCTGTGCTTCACTGGACATCACAATGGGGCTGACTGTTCATTTCGCCTGGACGATAGGCGGTAGGTACTTGTCCACTCGCACAACTGGACAGCTGGCTGCTAAGGGGGACACCTCAGCCAGGACGCGATGCCTGATTTAATGTCTAAATAGCGTGATTTAATGTCTCTTCATTGATTCGCAGGGGAGAAAGGGAGGTCTCTCCACTTAACTTGTAGCCAATCAGAGTATAATTTGGTCTATATAGAGATTGACTCATGTCTAGGGAAATCACTCTTTGATAAAGTCCGCATCCGGACGAAACGTGTTAGAGTTTCGCTTTTGCTGATGTTCACGTTGTTGATCTAATAAAGTTTTTTATTTTTTCTAATGCGTCTGGCTGATTGGAGGAGCTGTGACCGCTGTGTCACTTGTTTTTTCCCCTTACCTTGTTCATCATTTCCGGCTATAGCACGCGGACACAACACACACAGCAAGCAGTCGTGCTGTTCAACTATCAACTTTATAGGCAGATCCCAAAAGGATATCGTGAGTACTGACCGCTGATTGTACATCCCAGGACACAGGGTGCAGGTGAGGCTTATGGTTACCGGATCTTATGGACTTACCTCTGGGCATTTCTCTGGACGTGCCCACTTGTACTTCTACCGGCATTGCTAGCCCCCCACCCTGTATTAGTCCAATTGGATGGAGTTTTTAATGTTTCAATATTGATCAAGTGGTGTCTTTCTCCTGCTACTGTTATGGATTACAGGTATTTTCTGGCATATAACGCATAATGAATACAGGTCACAGGTACATATATACATAGTATCATTATAAGGCCTAGTATAGCTTAGAGTATACTGTTAAAATCCTGGCTTTTCTTGTCTTAGAAATAATAGCTTGTTTTGCTGAGGAGTGGCAGGATATTGGGACAGGTTACATAGGCATAAAAGGGGAACTAACTCACGTAAACAGGCCGTGGTCTAACGATAACTTACGACATATATCATACGTCAGTAACTGTAATTCCTGATGGTAAACAACATACGTCACAAACCACAGAGCATGGACACATGACACAGTACGCAGCAAACATTGAGACACTATAATAGGTTTGCACGACTCCATGTTGAACCAGAACCGAACTGAGGTGTGAAGTCACACAGATGAGACTTGAGCTGGGACTGGCTGACCTATCATAATATCTTTTGGTTTGTGAGTATGACAATGCATATATAGCTATATAATCTCTGCATAGTTAGGAATGGATTGGTAACATACTGTAACTGCTAGCCATCAGCTTATAAGAAGCTTGTTGTGATATTTCTGATATTTCTGAATATTGTTGTGATACAATAAATGACAAACCTTATCATATACAAACTCTGAGTGACCTTTCTTTATAATAATCTCACAATACTCTTTATAATATTATTAATATGTGAGAGTGTGGCCGAGACTTTACAAGTACGACAATGTGGTCAGTGCTCTCTGCTTAGTGCAGGACATAACTCACCATGAGGCATTACTTGGGAAAGGAAGGTAGGCATCGAGCCCAGATGGGAAATGCGGCTTTAAAACGTCCCTGAATGTTCTCTTATGATGCCGGTGCAAAACCGGTTGAAATCCTTTTTTCGTTCTGTAAGAAACAAAAGTAATTCTGATTACAATC
Organism: Ascaphus truei; assembly: GCF_040206685.1. NCBI lineage: Eukaryota > Metazoa > Chordata > Amphibia > Anura > Ascaphidae > Ascaphus > Ascaphus truei. The sequence goes on from NC_134502.1 coordinate 8,028,628, forward strand.
ACAAATTATATTTTTGGACTGATACACACACTACCACGGTTTTGGTAGCCACAGAGTTAAACGGGGGTCATTCCCCAATTTTTCCCTCTCTTCCCTACTCTGATCCGCGCATGCGCGCGCACCCGCAATGGCGGCCCCCGCTAACCGGGTATGCCGCCGAGCCTCCTACAGCTCGGCTCACTCCCTGCACCGGCCCCCACCTTTGGGAACCTCCGGCGGGTCCGTCGCTGCCTCCGGCGGCACCCGCGACCGCGCTGACCCAAAGGAGGGGGGTCTCTGGGAGCCGGAGGGCACCAAGGCTACACACATATACATACAGTACAGGCATACCCCGCATTAACATACGCAATGGGACCGGAGCATGTATGTAAAGCGAAAATGTACTTAAAGTGAAGCACTACCCTTTTCCACTTATCGATGCATGTACTGTACGGCAATCATCATATACGTGCATAACTGATGTAAATAAGGCATGTGTAACAGGCTCTATACTGTAGTCTCCCCGCTTGCGCACAGCTTTGGTACAGGTAGGGAGCCGGTATTGCTGTTCAGGACGTGCTGACAGGCGCATGCGCGAGCTGCCGTTTGCCTATTGGGCGATATGTACTTACTCGCGAGTGCACTTAAAGTGAGTGTACTTAAAGCGGGGTATGCCTGTACTGTACTGTACACACACCTCTCCCTTTCCCCCACCCTGGGTGGATATTTCTCATTGGATGGAGACTCAGGCTGTGGGTGTTATTGTGCAATGTGTATGTACTGTACTGAGACAAAGTATTTGTAACAGAATCACTTCCTGTCTCTGCAATTTGTGCGAAGTATAGAAGGATAAGGCTGTCGTCGTCGTCCCCTCTCTATCTGATTATCGCTTTTCGGGTGTCTGGAGTATATTCTGGTGAGTATATTTCGTTTGGGGCAAGGGTAATAAGGCAAAAAAACCTTTCCCCCTTTTAATCCTATTTCTTGTGTTAGTTACATCCTAACCCATCATATACAACACCAGCCTCTCATATACTCCCACTCACCCCCCTTCATATACAACACCCTCTTGTATACTCCCACTCACCCCCCCTCATATACAATATCACCCTCTCATATACTCCCACTCACCCCCCTTCATATACAACACCCTCTTATATACGCCCACTCACCCCCTTCATATACAACAATAACCCTCTCATATACTCCCACTCACCACCTTCATATACAACACGACCCTCTCATATACTCCCACTCACCCCCTTCATATACAACACCACCCTCTCATATACTCCCACTCACCCTCCCTCATATACAACACCACCCTCTCATATACTCCCACTCACCCCCCTCATATACAACACCACCCTCTCATATACTCCCACACCCCCCCTTCATATACAACACCCTCTCATATACTCCCACTCACCCCCTTCATATAAAACACCACCCTCTCATAAACTCCCACTCACCCCCTTCATATACAACACCACCCTCTCATATACTCCAAATCACCCCCCTCATATGCAACACCACCCTCTCATATACTCCCAAACACCCCCTTCATATACAACACCACCCTCTCATAAAATCCAACTCACCCCCTTCATATACAACACCACCCTCTCATATACTCCCACTCACCCCCTTCATATACAACACCACCCTCTCATATACTCCCACTTACCCCCCCTCATATACAACAGCACCCCCTCATATACTCCCACTCACCCCCCCTCATATACAACACCACCCTCTCATATACTCCCACTCACCCCCCTCATATACACCACCCTCTCATATACTCCCACTCAAACCCCTTCAAATACAACACCACTCTCTCATATACTCCCACTCACACCCCCCCTCATATACAACACCACCCTCTCATATACTCCCACTCACCCCCCTCATATTCAACACCACCCTCTCATATACTCCCAATCACCCCCCATTATATACAACACCCCCTCTCATATACTCCCACTTATCCCCTTCATATACAACACCCTCTCATATACTCCCACTCACCCCTTCATATACAACACCACCCTCTCATATACTCCCACTCACCCCCCTTCATATACAACACAACCCTCTCATATACTCCCACTCACCACCTTCATATACAACCATAACCGTCTCATATACTCCCACTCACCCCCTTCATGTACAACACCACCCACTCATATATTTCCCACTCACCCCCCTCATATACAACACCACCCTCTCATAAACTCCCACTCACCACCCTCATATACAACACCACCCTCTCATATACTCCCACTCACACCCCCTCATATACAACACCAGCCTCTCATATACTCCCACTCACCCCCCTTCATATACAACACCACCCTCTCATATACTCCCACTCACCCCCCCTCATATACAACACCACCCTCTCATATACTCCCACTCACCCCCTTCATATACAACACCGCCCTCTCAAAAACTCCCACTCACCCCTTCATATACAACACCACCCTATCATATACTCCCACTCACCCCCTTCATATACAACACCGCCCTCTCATAAACTCCCACTCACCCCTTCATATACAACACCACCCTCTCATATACTCCCACTCACCCCCTTCATATACAACACCACCCTCTCATATACTCCCACTTACCCCCCCTCATATACAACACCACCCCCTCATATACTCCCACTCACCCCCCCTCATATACAACACCACCCTCTCATATACTCCCACTCACCCCCCTCATATACACCACCCTCTCATATACTCCCACTCAAACCCCTTCATATACAACACCACTCTCTCATATACTCCCACTCACACCCCCCTCATATACAACACCACCCTCTCATATACTCCCACTCACCCCCCTCATATTCAACACCACCCTCTCATATACTCCCAATCACCCCCCATTATATACAACACCCCCTCTCATATACTCCCACTTATCCCCTTCATATACAACACCCTCTCATATACTCCCACTCACCCCTTCATATACAACACCACCCTCTCATATACTCCCACTCACCCCCCTTCATATACAACACAACCCTCTCATATACTCCCACTCACCACCTTCATATACAACCATAACCGTCTCATATACTCCCACTCACCCCCTTCATGTACAACACCACCCACTCATATATTTCCCACTCACACCCCCTCATATACAACACCAGCCTCTCATATACTCCCAGTCACCCCCCTTCATATACAACACCACCCTCTCATATACTCCCACTCACCCCCCCCCCCTCATATACAACACCACCTTCTCATATACTCCCACTCACCCCCTTCATATACAACACCGCCCTCTCATAAACTCCCACTCACCCCTTCATATACAACACCACCCTATCATATACTCCCACTCACCCCCCTCATATACAACACCACCCTCTCATATACTCCCACTCACCCCCCCTCATATACAACACCACCCTCTCATATACTCCCACTCACCCCCTATTATATACAACACCCCCTCTCATATACTCTTACTCATTCCCTTCATATACAACACCATCTCATAAACTCCCACTCACCCCCTTCCTATTCAACACCACCCTCTCATATACTCCAACTCACCCCCCTCATATGCAACACCACCCTCTCATATACTCCCAAACACCCCCTTCATAAACAACACCACCCTCTCATAAACTCCAACTCAACCCCCTTCATATACAACACCACCCTCTCATATACTCCCACTCACCCCCTTCATATACAACACCACCCTCTCATATACTCCCACTCACCCCACCTCATATACAACACCACCCCCTCATATATTCCCACTCACCCCCCCTCATATACAACACCACCCTCTCATATACTCCCACTCACCCCCCTCATATACACCACCCTCTCATATACTCCCACTCAAACCCCTTCATATACAACACCACTCTCTCATATACTCCCACTCACCCCCACTCATATACAACACCACCCTCTCATAAACTCCCACACACACCCTTCATATACAACACCACCTTCTCATAAACTCCCACTCACCCCCCTTCAAATACAACACCACACTCTCATAAACTCCCAAACACCCCCTTCATATACAACACCACCCTCTCATATACTCCCACTCACCCCCCTCATATACAACACCACCCTCTCATATACTCCCACTCACCCCCCTCATATACAACACCACCCTCTCATATACTCCCACTCACCCCCCATTACATACAACACCCCCTCTCATATACTCCCACTCATCCCCTTCATATACAACACCCTCTCATATACTCCCACTCACCCCCTTCATATACAACACCACCCTCTCATATACTCCCACTCGCCCCCTTCAAATACAACGCAACCCTCTCATATACTCCCACTAACCCCCTTCATATACAACAATAACCCTCTCATATACTCCCACTCACCACCTTCATATACAACACGACCATCTCATATACTCCCACTCACCCCCTTCATATACAACACCACCCTCTCATATACTCCCACTCACCCTCCCTCATATACAACACCACCCTCTCATATACTCCCACTCACCCCCTCATATACAACACCACCCTCTCATATACTCCCACAACCCCCTTCATATACAACACCCTCTCATATACTCCCACTCACCCCCTTCATATACAACACCACCCTCTCATAAACTCCCACTCACCCCCTTCATATACAACACCACCCTCTCATATACTCCAACTCACCCCCCTCATATGCAACACCACCCTCTCATATACTCCCAAACACCCCCTTCATATACAACACCACCCTCTCATATACTCCCACTCACCCACTTCATATACAACACCACCCTCTCATATACTCCCACTCACCCCCCCTCATATACAACACCACCCCCTCATATACTCCCACTCACCCCCCCTCATATACAACACCACCCTCTCATATACTCCCACTCACCCCCCTCATATACACCACCCTCTCATATACTCCCACTCAAACCCCTTCATATACAACACCACTCTCTCATATACTCCCACTCACACCCCCCCTCATATACAACACCACCCTCTCATATACTCCCACTCACCCCCCTCATATTCAACACCACTCTCTCATATACTCCCAATCACCCCCATTATATACAACACCCCCTCTCATATACTCCCACTCATCCCCTTCATATACAGCACCCTCTCATATACTCCCACTCACCCCTTCATATACAACACCACCCTCTCATATACTCCCACTCACCCCCCTTCATATACAACACAACCCTCTCATATACTCCCACTCACCACCTTCATATACAACACCACCCTCTCATATATTTCCCACTCACCCCCCTCATATACAACACCACCCTCTCATAAACTCCCACTCACCCCCCTCATATACAACACCACCCTCTCATATACTCCCACTCACCCCCCCTCATATACAACACCAGCCTCTCATATACTCCCACTCACCCCCCTTCATATACAACACCACCCTCTCATATACTCCCACTCACCCCCCCTCATATACAACACCACCTTCTCATATACTCCCACTCACCCCCTTCATATACAACACCGCCCTCTCATAAACTCCCACTCACCCCTTCATATACAACACCACCCTATCATATACTCCCACTCACCCCCCTCATATACAACACCACCCTCTCATATACTCCCACTCACCCCCCCTCATATACAACACCACCCTCTCATATACTCCCACTCACCCCCCCTCATATACAACACCACCCTCTCATATACTCCCACTCACCCCCTATTATATACAACACCCCTCTCATATACTCCCACTCACCCCCCTCATATACAACACCACCATCTCATAAACTCCCACTCACCCCCTTCATATACAACACCACCCTCTCATATACTCCCACTCACCCCCCTTCATATACAACACGACCCTCTCATATACTCCCATTCACCCCCTTCATATACAACCATAACCCTCTCATATACTCCCACTCACCCCCTTCATATACAACACCACCCTGTCATATACTCCCACTCACCCCCTTCATACACAGCCATAACCCTCTCATATACTCCCACTCACCCCCTTCATATACAATACCACCCTCTCATATACTCCCACTCACCCCCTTCATATACAACACCACCCTCTCATATACTCCCACTCACCTCCTTCATATACAACAATAACCCTCTCATATACTCCCACTCACCCCCTTCATATACAACACGGCATTCTCATATACTCCCACTCACCCCCTTCATATACAAAACCACAATCTCATACTCCCACTCACCCCCCCCCCTCATATACAACACCACCCTCTCATATACTCCCACTCACCCCGCTCATATACAACACCACCCTCTTATACACTCCCACTCACCCCCTCATATACAACACCACACTCTCATATACTCCCACTCACCCCCTTCATGTACAACACACTCTCATATACCCCCACTCACCCTCCTCATTTACAACACCACCCTCTCATATACTCCCACTCACCCCCTATTATATACAACACCCCTCTCATATACTCCCACTCACCCCCCTCATATACAACACCACCATCTCATAAACTCCCACTCACCCCCTTCATATACAAAACCACCCTCTCATATACTCCCACTCACCCCCCTTCATATACAACACGACCCTCTCATATACTCCCACTCACCCCCTTCATATACAACCATAACCCTCTCATATACTCCCACTCACCCCCTTCATATACAACACCACCCTCTCATATACTCCCACTCACCCCCTTCATACACAGCCATAACCCTCTCATATACTCCCACTCACCCCCTTCATATACAATACCACCCTCTCATATACTCCCACTCACCCCCTTCATATACAACACCACCCTCTCATATACTCCCACTCACCTCCTTCATATACAACAATAACCCTCTCCTCTCATATACTCCCACTCACCCCCTTCATATACAACACGGCATTCTCATATACTCCCACTCACCCCCTTCATATACAAAACCACAATCTCATACTCCCACTCACCCCCCCCCCTCATATACAACACCACCCTCTCATATACTCCCACTCACCCCGCTCATATACAACACCACCCTCTTATACACTCCCACTCACCCCCTCATATACAACACCACACTCTCAAATACTCCCACTCACCCCCTTCATGTACAACACACTCTCATATACCCCCACTCACCCTCCTCATTTGCAACACCACCCTCTCATATTCTCTCACTCACCCCCCTCATATACAACACTACCCTCTCATAAACTCCCACTCACCCCCCTTCATATAGAACACCACCCTCTCATATACTCCCACTCACCCCCTTCATATACAACACCACCCTCTCATATACTCCCACTCACCCCCCTCATATATAACACCACCCTCTCATATACTCCCACTCACCCCCCTCATATACAACACCACCCTCTCATAAACTCCCACTCACCCCCCTCATATACTACACACCCTCTCATATACTCCCACTCACCCCCCTCATATACAACACCAGCCTCTCATAAACTCCCACTCACCCCCTTCATATACAACACCACCCTCTCATATACACCCACTCACCCCCCTCATATACCACACCACCCTCTCATATACTCCCACTCAACCCCTTCATATACAACACCACCCTATCATATACTCCCACCCCCCCCCCTCATATACAACACCACCCTCTCATAAACTCCCACTCACCCCCTTCATATACAACCATAACCCTCTCATATACTCCCACTCACCCCCTTCATATACAACACCACCCTTTCATATACTCCCACTAAACCCCTTCATACACAACCATAACCCTCTCATATACTCCCACTCACCCCCTTCATATACAACACCACCCTCTCATATACTCCCACTCACCCCCTTCATATACAACACCACCCTCTCATATACTCCCACTCACCTCCTTCATATACAACAAAAACCCTCTCATATAATCCCACTCACCCCCTTCATATACAACACGACCCTCTCATATACTCCCACTCACCCCCTTCATATACAAAACCACAATCTCATACTCCCACTCACCCCCCTCATATACAACACCACCCTCTCATATACTCCCACTCACCCCCTTCATATACAACACCCTCTCATATACTCCCACTCACCCTCCTCATTTACAACACCACCCTCTCATATATTCTCACTCACCCCGTTCATATACAACACCACCCTCTCATAAACTCACACTCACCCCCCTTCATATACAACACCACCCTCTCATATACTCCCACTCACCCCCTTCATATACATCACCACCTCTCATATACTCCCACTCACCCCCCCTCATATACAACACCACCCTCTCATATACTCCCACTCACCCCCCTCATATACAACACCACCCTCTCATAAACTCCCACTCACCCCCCTCATATACAACACCACCCTCTCATATACTCCCACTCACCCCCCCTCATATACAACACCAGCCTCTCATATACTCCCACTCACCCCCTTCATATACATCACCCTCTCATATACTCCCACTCACCCCCTTCATATACAACACCACCCTCTCATAAACTCCCACTCACCCCCTTCATATACAACTCCACCCTCTCATATACTCCCACTCACCCCCCTCATATACCACACCACCCTCTCATATACTCCCACTCACCCCCTTCAAATACAACACCACCCTCTCATAAACTCCCACTCACCCCCTTCATATACAACACCACCCTATCATATACTCACACTCACACCCCCTCATATACAACACCACCCTCTCATATACTCCCACTCACCCCCCTCATATACAACACCACCCTCTCATATACTCCCACTCACCCCCTATTATATACAACACCCCCTCTCATATACTCCTACTCATCCCCTTCATATACAACACCATCTCATAAACTCCCACTCACCCCCTTCATATACACCACCCTCTCATATACTCCCACTCACCCCCTTCATACACAACCATAACCCTCTCATATACTCCCACTTACCCCCTTCATACACAACACCACCCTCTCATATACTCCCTCTCACTACCTTCATAAACAACACCACCCTCTCATATACTCCCACTCACCTCCTTCATATACAACAATAACCCTCTCATATACTCCCACTCACCCTTTTCATATACAACATAACACTTTCATATACTCCCACTTACCCCCTTCATATACAACACCATGTCATACTCCCACTCACCCCCCCTCATATACAACACCACCCTCTCATATACTCCCACTAACCTCCCTCATATACAACACCACACTCTCATATACTCCCACTCACCCCCCTCATATTCAACACCAGCCTCTCATATACTCCCACTCACCCCCTTCATATACAATACCCTCTCATATACTCCCACTCACCCCCTTCATATACAACACCACCCTCTCATATACTCCCACTCACCCCCTTCATATACAACACCACCCTCTCATATACTCCCACTCACCCCCCCCTCATATACAACACCACCCTCTCATATACTCCCACTCACCCCCCTCATATACAACACCACCCTCTCATATACCCCCATTCACCCCCCTCATATACAACACCACCCTCTCATATACTCCCACTCAACCCCCCCCCTCACATACAACATCACCCTCCCATATACTCCCACTCACACCCCCTCATATACAACACCACCCTCTCATATACTTCAACTCACCCCCTTTATATACAACAACCCCTCTCATATACTCCCACTCATCCCCTTCATATACAACACCCTCTCATATACTCCCACTCACCCCCTCATATACAACACCACCCTCTCATATACTCCTACTCACCCCCCTCATATACACCACCCTCTCATATACTCCCACTCACCCCCCCTCATATACAACACTGCCCTCTCATATACTCCCACTCACCCCCCTCATATAAACCACCCTCTCATATACTCCCACTCACCCCCCTCTTATACAATATAACCCTCTCATATACTCCCACTCACCCCCCTAATATACAACACCACCTTCTCATATACTCCCACTCACCTCCCTCATATACAACACCACTTTCTCATATACTCCCACTCACCCCCTTCATATACAACACGGCATTCTCATATACTCCCACTCACCCCCTTCATATACAAAACCACAATCTCATACTCCCACTCACCCCCCCCCCCCTCATATACAACACCACCCTCTCATATACTCCCACTCACCCCGCTCATATACAACACCACCCTCTTATACACTCCCACTCACCCCCTCATATACAACACCACACTCTCATATACTCCCACTCACCCCCTTCATGTACAACACACTCTCATATACCCCCACTCACCCTCCTCATTTACAACACCACCCTCTCATATACTCCCACTCACCCCCTATTATATACAACACCCCTCTCATATACTCCCACTCACCCCCCTCATATACAACACCACCATCTCATAAACTCCCACTCACCCCCTTCATATACAACACCACCCTCTCATATACTCCCACTCACCCCCCTTCATATACAACACGACCCTCTCATATACTCCCACTCACCCCCTTCATATACAACCATAACCCTCTCATATACTCCCACTCACCCCCTTCATATACAACACCACCCTCTCATATACTCCCACTCACCCCCTTCATACACAGCCATAACCCTCTCATATACTCCCACTCACCCCCTTCATATACAATACCACCCTCTCATATACTCCCACTCACCCCCTTCATATACAACACCACCCTCTCATATACTCCCACTCACCTCCTTCATATACAACAATAACCCTCTCCTCTCATATACTCCCACTCACCCCCTTCATATACAACACGGCATTCTCATATACTCCCACTCACCCCCTTCATATACAAAACCACAATCTCATACTCCCACTCACCCCCCCCCCTCATGTACAACACCACCCTCTCATATACTCCCACTCACCCCGCTCATATACAACACCACCCTCTTATACACTCCCACTCACCCCCTCATATACAACACCACACTCTCATATACTCCCACTCACCCCCTTCATGTACAACACACTCTCATATACCCCCACTCACCCTCCTCATTTGCAACACCACCCTCTCATATTCTCTCACTCACCCCCCTCATATACAACACTACCCTCTCATAAACTCCCACTCACCCCCCTTCATATAGAACACCACCCTCTCATATACTCCCACTCACCCCCTTCATATACAACACCACCCTCTCATATACTCCCACTCACCCCCCTCATATATAACACCACCCTCTCATATACTCCCACTCACCCCCCTCATATACAACACCACCCCCTCATAAACTCCCACTCACCCCCCTCATATACAACACACCCTCTCATATACTCCCACTCACCCCCCTCATATACAACACCAGCCTCTCATAAACTCCCACTCACCCCCTTCATATACAACACCACCCTCTCATATACACCCACTCACCCCCCTCATATACCACACCACCCTCTCATATACTCCCACTCAACCCCTTCATATACAACACCACCCTATCATATACTCCCACCCCCCCCCCCTCATATACAACACCACCCTCTCATAAACTCCCACTCACCCCCTTCATATACAACCATAACCCTCTCATATACTCCCACTCACCCCCTTCATATACAACACCACCCTTTCATATACTCCCACTCACCCCCTTCATATACATCACCACCTCTCATATACTCCCACTCACCCCCCCTCATATACAACACCACCCTCTCATATACTCCCACTCACCCCCTTCATATACAACACCACCCTCTCATATACTCCCACTCACCTCCTTCATATACAACAAAAACCCTCTCATATACTCCCACTCACCCCCTTCATATACAACACGACCCTCTCATATACTCCCACTCACCCCCTTCATATACAAAACCACAATCTCATACTCCCACTCACCCCCCTCATATACAACACCACACCCTCATATTCTCCCACTCACCCCCATCATATACAACACCACCCTCTCATATACTCCCACTCACCTCCTTCATATACAACAAAAACCCTCTCATATACTCCCACTCACCCCCTTCATATACAACACGACCCTCTCATATACTCCCACTCACCCCCTTCATATACAAAACCACAATCTCATACTCCCACTCACCCCCCTCATATACAACACCACACCCTCATATTCTCCCACTCACCCCCATCATATACAACACCACCCTCTCATATACTCCCACTCACCCCCTTCATATACAACACCCTCTCATATACTCCCACCCACCCTCCTCATTTACAACACCACCCTCTCATATATTCTCACTCACCCCGTTCATATACAACACCACCCTCTCATAAACTCACACTCACCCCCCTTCATATACAACACCACCCTCTCATATACTCCCACTCACCCCCTTCATATACATCACCACCTCTCATATACTCCCACTCACCCCCCCTCATATACAACACCACCCTCTCATATACTCCCACTCACCCCCCTCATATACAACACCACCCTCTCATAAACTCCCACTCACCCCCCTCATATACAACACCACCCTCTCATATACTCCCACTCACCCCCCCTCATATACAACACCAGCCTCTCATATACTCCCACTCACCCCCTTCATATACATCACCCTCTCATATACTCCCACTCACCCCCTTCATATACAACACCACCCTCTCATAAACTCCCACTCACCCCCTTCATATACAACTCCACCCTCTCATATACTCCCACTCACCCCCCTCATATACCACACCACCCTCTCATATACTCCCACTCACCCCCTTCAAATACAACACCACCCTCTCATAATCTCCCACTCACCCCCTTCATATACAACACCACCCTATCATATACTCACACTCACACCCCCTCATATACAACACCACCCTCTCATATACTCCCACTCACCCCCTTCATATACAACACCACCCTCTCATATACTCCCACTCACCCCCTATTATATACAACACCCCCTCTCATATACTCCTACTCATCCCCTTCATATACAACACCATCTCATAAACTCCCACTCACCCACGTCATATACACCACCCTCTCATATACTCCCACTCACCCCCTTCATACACAACCATAACCCTCTCATATACTCCCACTTACCCCCTTCATACACAACACCACCCTCTCATATACTCCCTCTCACTACCTTCATAAACAACACCACCCTCTCATATACTCCCACTCACCTCCTTCATATACAACAATAACCCTCTCATATACTCCCACTCACCCTTTTCATATACAACATAACACTTTCATATACTCCCACTTACCCCCTTCATATACAACACCATGTCATACTCCCACTCACCCCCCCTCATATACAACACCACCCTCTCATATACTCCCACTAACTTCCCTCATATACAACACCACACTCTCATATACTCCCACTCACCCCCCTCATATTCAACACCAGCCTCTCATATACTCCCACTCACCCCCTTCATATACAATACCCTCTCATATACTCCCACTCACCCCCTTCATATACAACACCACCCTCTCATATACTCCCACTCACCCCCTTCATATACAACACCACCCTCTCATATACTCCCACTCACCCCCCCCCCTCATATACAACACCACCCTCTCATATACTCCCACTCACCCCCCTCATATACAACACCACCCTCTCATATACCCCCACTCACCCCCCTCATTTACAACACCACCCTCTCATATACTCCCACTCACCCCCCCCCCTCACATACAACATCACCCTCCCATATACTCCCACTCACACCCCCTCATATACAACACCACCCTCTCATATACTTCAACTCACCCCCTTTATATACAACACCCCCTCTCATATACTCCCACTCATCCCCTTCATATACAACACCCTCTCATATACTCCCACTCACCCCCTCATATACAACACCACCCTCTCATATACTCCTACTCACCCCCCTCATATACACCACCCTCTCATATACTCCCACTCACCCCCCCTCATATACAACACTGCCCTCTCATATACTCCCACTCACCCCCCTCATATAAACCACCCTCTCATATACTCCCACTCACCCCCCTCTTATACAATATAACCCTCTCATATACTCCCACTCACCCCCCTAATATACAACACCACCTTCTCATATACTCCCACTCACCTCCCTCATATACAACACCACCTTCTCATATACTCCCACTCACCTCCCTCATATACAACACCACCGTCTCATATACTCCTACTCACCCCCCTCACATACAACATCACCCTCCCATATACTCCCACTCACCCCCGCTCATATACAACACATCCCCCTCATATACTCCAACTCACCCCCCATTATATACAACACCCCCTCTCATATACTCCCACTCATCCCCTTCATATACAATACCCTCTCATATACTCCCACTCACCCCCTCATATACAAAACCCTCTCATATACTCCCACTCACCCCCTCATATACACCACCCTTTCATATACTCCCACTCAAGCCCTTCATATACAACACCACCCTCTCATATACTCCCACTCACCCCCCTCATATTCAACACCACCCTCTAATATACGCCCACTCACCCCCCATTATATACAACACCCCCTCCAATATACTCCCACTCACCCCCCTTCATATACATCACCCTCTCATATACTCCCACTCACCCCCTTCATATACAACCATAACCCTCCTCATATACAACTGCACCACCTCATACACTCCCACATTCCCCTCATATAGCCCCTCCTATACTCCCACTTACCCCCTCCAATACTTCCACTCACCCTCCTCATATACTCCCCCTCCTCCAATCCTCCCCTCATCCTCTTATCCCCCTCCTCTTCCTATCCCCCCTTCTATCCCTCCCCCTTTCACCTCCTATCCTCCCCGCTCCTGCTTCTATATTCTCTCCTGCTCCTATCCTCCTCCCCATCTCCTATCCTCCCCATATCCTTGACCCCTCTGCCTATCCTTCCCTCTCCTCCAATCCTCACACCCTCCTCCCATCAAGCCCCCTCCTCCTATCATAACCCTCTCCTCATCCTATCCCCCCTCTTTTTCCTTTACCTCCCCTTCACCCCTCTCTCCTATTCCCACCTCCTTTGCCCCCCCCCCCACAAAAAAGCAGTGTATGTATATCTACTGTGTGTTTAAATATAGAGTGTAAGCTCTGTGGGATATACTGATTACAATGTTATACATAGAAGTAGTGTGATGGTGTACATATAGAGTGTAAGCTCTGCGGCACAGTAACTCTCACACTGATTACAATGCTATATTTAATAGTAGTGTGAGTGTATATATAGAGTGTAAGCTCTGCGGGACGGTAACTTTCTCACACTGATTACATTGTTATATATAGAAGTAGTGTGTGTATATATAGAGTGTAAGCTCTGCAGGACGGTAACTTTCTCTCACTGATTACAATGTTATATACTGTATAGAAGTAGTGTGTTTGTATATATAAAGTGTAAGCTCTGCGGGACAGTAACTCTCTCACACTGATTACATTGTTATATATAGAAGTAGTATGAGTGTATATACAGTCATGTGAAAAAGAAAGAACACCCTCTTAGAATTCCATAACAATCACCTGTTCCATAGCAGGTCTTAAAATTAGGTAAATACAACCTCAGATGAACAACAACACATGACATATTGCACCGTGTCATGATTTATTTAACAAAAATAAAGCCAAAATGGAGAAGCCATGTGTGAAAAACTAAGTATACCTTATGATTCAAAAGCTTGTAGAACCACCTTTAGCAGCAATAACTTGAAGTAATCGTTTTCTGTATGACTTTATCAGTCTCTCACATCGTTGTGGAGGAATCTTGGCCCACTCTTCTTTACAATATTGCTTCAGTTCATTGAGGTTTGTGGGCATTTGATTATGCACAGCTCTCTTAAGGTCCAGCCACAGAATGTCAATCGGGTTGAGGTCTGGACTTTGACTGGGCCATTGCAACACCTTGATTCTTTTCTTTTTCAGCCATTCTGTTGTAGATTTGCTGGTGTGCTTGGGATCATTGTCCTGTTGCATGACCCAATTTCGGCCAAGCTTTAGCTGTCGGACAGATGGCTTCACATTTCACTCTAGAATACATTTGGTATACAGAGGAGTTCATTGTCGACTCAATGACTACAAGGTTCCCAGGTCCTGTGGCTGCAAAAACAAGCCCAAATCATCACCCCTCCGTGCTTGACAGTTGGTATGAAGTATTTGTGCTGATATGCTGTGTTTGGTTTTTGCCAAACGTGGCGCTGTGCATTATGGCCAAACATCTCCACTTTGGTCTCGTCTGTCCAAAGGACATTGTTCCAGAAGTCTTGTGGTTTGTTCAGATACAACTTTGCAAACCTAAGCCGTGCTGCCATGTTCTTTTTAGAGAGAAGAGGCTTTCTCCTGGCAACCCATCCAAACAAACCATACTTGTTCAGTCTTTTTCTAATTGTACTGTCATGAACTTTAACATTTAACATGCTATCTGAGGCCTGTAGAGTCTGAGATGTAACTCTTGGGTATTTTGCCATTTGTCTGAGCATTGCACAGTCTGACCTTGGGGTGAATTTGCTGGAATGTCCACTCCTGGGAAGATTGGCAAGTGTCTTGAATGTTTTCCACTTTTGAATAATCTTTCTCACTGTAGAATGATGGACTTTAAATTGTTTGGAAATGGCTTTATAACCCTTCCCAGATTGATGGGCAGCAACAATTGCTTCTCTAAGATCATTGCTGATGTCTTTCCTCCTTGGCATTGTGTTAATACACACCTGAATGCTCCAGACCAGCAAACTGCTAAAACTTTGGCTTTTATAGAGGTGGTCACACTTGCTGATGATCAATTAATCAAGGACATTTGATTAGCAGCACCTGTCTGCTACTTAGCATCTTAATTCCTATGGAAGCAGTAAGGGTGTAATTAGTTTTTCACATATGGCTTCTCCATTTTGGCTTTATTTGTGTTAAATAAATAATGACACAGTGTAATATGTCATGTGTTGTTGTTCGTCTGAGGTTGTATTTACTTAATTTTAAGACCTGCTGTGGAACATATTTTTGTTATTATGTCCTGATATGTAAAACCATAGAATTCAAAGAGGATGTACTTTCTTTTTCACACAACTGTAAATAGAGTGTAAGCTCTGTGGGACAGTATCGCTCACACTGATTACAATGTTATATATAGAAGTAGTGAGTGTATATATAGAGTGTAAGCTCTGCGGGACAGTAACTCTCTCACACTGATTACAGTGTTATATATAGAAGTAGAGTGTGAGTATATATATATATAGAGTGTAAGCTCTGCAGGACAATAATTCTCTCACACTGTTTCACTTTTTGCGTAATTAAGTTTTTGTCCCAGATTATAACCTAATAAAGGGCAGAAACTGTTCTTGGTCATTCATGTGATGATAATAGTTCTCACTCGGGTCCTGACTCTGCTCTGCAGCTGTATCCTGTTGTACTTCCTGTTGTACCTTGCAGTACAGGCTAAAGAGGAAGCCGTTCTAGGGTTAGCCGCTGAATGCGTGAGCCCCTGGCCGAGGTGATCAGCCTCAGGCATCAGACACGTTGCTGGTGACACGTGACCCCTCCAGTTTATATACTAACATTCCCCATGATAGCAGTGGGCGATCAGGCCGCACATTTTGCTCGGCAGCACATATTCAGGACCACATATTGACTACCCCTCCTGCCCTCCTCCCCCCTCATCTCCCATCCACCCACTTTCTCTCCTCTACCCTTCCTCCCCCTTCTCTCCCACACTCGCCCCATTCCTTCCCCCCTCATCCCTTCTCTACCCTTCCTCCCCCTTCTCTCCCACACTCACCCCTTTCCTTCCCCCCTCATCCCTCCTCCTCTATTCTCCCCCTCCTCCTTCCCCCATCCTCTCCTTCCCCCTTCTCCTTCCTCCCCTCATCTTCTCCTCCCCACTCATCCCCCCTCCCCTCATCTTCTCCTCCCCGCTCATCCTCCCTCCCCTCATCTTCTCCTCCCCGCTCATCCTCCCTCCCCTCATCTTCTCCTCCCTGCTCATCCTCCCTCCCCTCATCTTCTCCTCCCCGCTCATCCTCACTCCCCTCATCTTCTCCTCCCCACTCATCCTCCCTCCCCTCCATCCTCTTCTCCCCATCCACTCCTCTGCTCTCCTGTTCCCCCATCCACTTCTCTGCCCTCCCCCTTCCCCCTCTTCCCCATCTCCTCCTCCACATCTCATGCCCATCTCCTTCCTTCTATCTCCCCTCCTCCTTCTCTCCCCTGCCTCCCTTCTCTCCTCCTCCTCCTCTCTCCCCACCTCCTCCCTTAGCCTCTCTTCCCTCCTCCTCTCTGTAACGAGTGCTAACCACAAACAGGAAGGGACCGTGAGGCTGAGGTGGGGATGTTGATATTCACCGACCTACAAACCGCGTAACCGCGTCTGGAGTAAAGGTCGTGTAGCTGGGTCAGGGTAGGAGAGGTCAGAATAGCGTGATACTCGCAGTGGTCTAGGATTGGAGAAGTCGGATGGTCGCTGCGTGGAGCCGGGGTCCAGGAGTAGAGAAGGTGGGAATCCAAATGCAAGCCGAGGTCTTACGTACATATACACAGTTTATGCTCAGCCAGTTTGCATCAGGAAACATATAAGGAACAATGGGAGAGTGACTCCAGGCTGTGAGCAATTAGACATATTCTGCCCACTAATAAGCAGGGCCGGAGTGAATCGCAGGTGAAGAGTAATTGATTGTATTAACCCCTTGCGTGCCCCTGGTAATGCGGCACCAACGTGTAGTGGAAAAAGGAACGACCTCTGTTGCGTCACGGAATGCGGCGCGAGGTTGGAGCCTAGGTCCTGACAGGAGTACTGCGGCGCTTGCGATGGGTGTCACGAGGCGGGACCGAGGTCCAATCCTCACACTCTTCTCCCAATTCGTCCTTTCCTCCCCGTTCCTCTTTACCTTCCCCCTCCCTCCTCCTCCCTCTCCTCCCTCTCCTCCCTCTCCTCCCTTGCTCCTACCACCCTTGCACGTCCTCCTCTATCCTCCCTCCCTCTCCACCCTCCTCCCTCCATCACCCCCCTCTCCATACTATCCCAACCTCTCTGTTCCCTCCTCAATACCCCCTCCCTCTCTACCCCTCTCCCATATCTCTTCCCCTCCTCCATCCCTCTTCACACCTCTCCTCCCCTCCTCACTGCCTCCCCCTCTCCCTCCCCTCTCCCTCCTCCCACTCCCCCCTTTCCCTCCCCTGACCTCTACCCCTCTCCCACACCCTTCATTCCCCCTCCCTCTCCCCCACTCCCACCCACTCCCCCTCCCCTCCCTCCCTCCTTCCCTCTTCCCCCCCTCCCTCCCTCCCTACCCTTCCCTCCCTCCCTTCCCCCCTCCTCACTCATTCCCCCTCCCTCTTTCCCCCTCCTCTTTCCCCTTTTCCCCTCCTCTTTCCCCTCCCTCCCTCTTCTTCCCCCTCCCTCTTTCCCCCCTCCCCTCCCCTCCTCTTTCCCCCCCTCCTCTCCCCCTTACCCCCCTCTCTCCCTTTTCCCCCCTCCCTACCTCCCTCCCTCTTCCCTTCCCTCCCAATTCCCCCTCCCTCTTTCCCCCCTCCCTCTCTCTTCCCCCCTCCTTCCCTCTTTCCCCTCTCCCCTCCCTCCCTCCATCTTTCCCCCCCTCCCTCTTCCTCCCCTCCCCCCTCCTTCCCTCTTTCCCCCTCTCCCTCCCTCCCTCTTTACCCCTCCCTCTTTACCCCCCTCCCTCCCTCTTTTCCCCTCCCTCCCTCTTTCCCCCCTCCCTCCCTCTTCCCCCCTCCCTCTTTCCCCCCTCCCCCCTCCTTCCCTCTTTCCCCTCCCTCTTTCCCCCCTCCCTCCTTCTTTCCCCCCCTCCCTCCCCCTTTCTCCCTACCCTCCCTCCTTCCCTATTCCCCCTCCCTCCCTCTTTCCCCCTCCCTCTTCCCCCCTCCCTCTTTCCCCCTCCCTGCCTACCTCTTTACACCCCTCCCTCCCTCCCTCTTTCTCCCTTTCCCCCTCCTTCTTTCCCCCCTCCTCCCCTTTTTCCTCTTTCCTCCCTCCCTGGATCCTCCCCCTTCCTCCCTCTTCCCCTCCCTCTTCCCTCCCTCTTTACCCCTCCCTATTCCCCCCTCCCTCCTTCCCTCCTATTTCTCCCCCCCTCCCTCCCTCTTTCTCCACCCTCCCTCCCCCCACCCTATTCCCCCCTCCTCCTTCCCTCCCTATTTCTCCCCCCTCCCTCCCTCTTTCTCCACCCTCCTCCCCCCACCCTCCCTCTCTCCCCCTCCCTCCCTTCCCCCCCTCTATACCTCTTCCCTCCCTCCCCCCTCCTCTTTCCCCCTCTCTCTTCCCCCCCTCCCTCCCTCCTTCCCTCTCCCCCTCCCTACCTCCCTCTTTAACCCCCCTCCCCCCCCCCTCCCTCTTTCCCCTCCCTCTTTCCCCCCTCCTTCCCTCTTTCCCCTCCTTCTTTCCCCCCCTCCCCCTTTCTCCCTACCCTCCCTCCTTCCCTATTCCCCCCTCCCTCCCTCTTTCCCCCTCCCTCTTCCTCCCCTCCCTCTTTCCCCCTCCCTGCCTACCTCTTTACCCCCTCCCTCCCTCTTTCTCCATTTCCCCCCTCCTTCTTTCCCCCCTCCCTCCCCTTTTTCCTCTTTCCTCCCTCCCTGATTCATCCCCCCTTCCTCCCCCTTCCCTCCCTCTTCCCCCCCTACCTCCCCCTTTGCCCCTCCCTCCCTCTTCCCCCTCCCTCTTCCCTCCCATCTCTCTCTTTCCCCCTCCCTCTTTACCCCTCCCTCTTTCCCCCTCCCTCTTTCCCCCCCTTCCCTCCCTCCCTCTTCCCCCCCTCCCTCCTAACCCCCCTCCCTCTTCCCCCCTCCCTCTTTCCCCTCCCTCCCTCTTTCCCCTCCTTCACTCTTTCCCCTCCCTCCCTCTTCCCTCCTCCCTCCCTCCTAACCCACTTCCCTCCCTCCTTTAAAAACCTAACCCTCACTCCTAACCCCCCTTCCTCCTATACACCCGTCCTCCTAAACTCCTCCTTCTCCTATACACCCCCTCCTCCTATCCTGTCCCCTCCTCCTGTCTTGTCCCCTTCTCCTATTCTCCCTTCCCCTCCTCCTCCTATCCTCCCTTCCCCTCCTCCTCCTATGCTCCCCCCATCTCCTCCTGTCCTTCCTAGATGAGTTTCAGGACTCTGGGACAAAGGGAACATGAAAAGTGGAAAAGCAGGGGTCACTAACTTTTGCATGCTACATTACACAGTCCCTGGCTTATGGTGCTATGTAGCTGCCAGGCACCCACAGTGTTCAGGGGTAACCAGATGAGCCTAACCTTTATTGTATAGCCTGGTTACCCACCACCATTACACCCTCCTTTCCCCCATCTCAAAAAAGCTGTTTGTGTATATTTACTGTGTTTATATAGAGTGCAAGCTCTGCAGGACAGTCATTTTCGCTCACACTTATTACAATGTTATATATGGAAGAAGTGTGAGAGTATATTTAGAGTGTAAGCTCTGCGGGACAGTAGCTCTCTCACAATGATTATATTGTTACGGTATAAATATATAGAGGTAGTGTGTGTGTGTATATATATAGATTGTAAGCTCTGCGGGACAGTAACTCTCACACTGATTACAATGTTATATATAGAAGTAGCGTGTGTATATATAGAGTGTAAGCTCTGCGGGACAGTAACTCTCACACTGATTACAATGCTATATATATAAGTAGTGTGAGTGTGTATATATAGAGTGTAAGCTATGTGCGACAGTAACTCTCTCACTGATTACAATGTTATATATAGAAGTAGTGTGAGTGTATATATAGAGTGTAAGCTCTGCAGAACAGTAACTCTCTCACCACTGATTACAACTTTATATGTAGAAGTGGTGTGAGTGTGTATATATAGAGTGTAAGCTCTGCGGGACAGTAACTCTCACACTGATTACAATGTTTTATATAGAAGTAGTGTGAGTGTATATATAGAGTGTAAGCTCTGCGGGACAGTAACTGTCTCACACTGATTACAATGTTATATATAGAAGTAGTGTGAGTGTATATATAGAGTGTAAGCTCTGCGGGACAGTAACTGTCTCACACTGATTACAATGTTATGTATATATATTTATATACATAACCTGTCTTCTCCTTCCCACACAGATTGACACACTGGATTGAACTGGTAGCATTAACTTCCACCTGCGTTTTAAAATGTAGTTATTGACACGTAATTTTACGGCCACCATTTAAAACAATTTTTTTGCTGGGGGGGCCGGGGTAGGTAAGAACGGATGGATTTACATGAGAGAGTGTAATGTTTCGCTAGGTTGTACTAATACTCGGAATTTTAGCCGCAACTCAACAACGGCTTCCTCTTTAGCCTGTACTGCAAGATACAACAGGAAGTACAACAGGATACAGCTGCAGAGCAGAGTCAGGACCCGAGTGTGAAACTATTATCATCATATGAACGATCAAGAACAGATTCTCCCTTTATTAGGTTATAATCTGGGACAAAAACTTAATTACGCAAAAAGTAAAAACGTGTGAGATAATTATTGTCCCGCAGAGCTTACACTCTATATGTGTATATATACACACACACACACACACACTACTCTATATACTGTAACAATGTAATCGGAGTGAGAGTTACTGTCCCGCAGTGCTTACATTCTATATATACACTCACACTACTTCTATATATAACACTGTAATCAGTGTGAGTGTTACTGTCCCGCAGACCTTATACTCTGTATACACACATTACTTCTATATTTAACATTGTAATCAGTGTGAGAGAGTTACTGCCCTACAGAGCTTACACTCTAGATATAAACTCACACTACTTCTATATATAACATTGTAATCAGTGTGAGATAGTTACTGTCTCACAGAGCTTACACTCTGTATTCACACATTACTTCTATATTTAATATTGTAATCAGTGTGAGAGTTACTGTCCCACAGAGCTTACACTCTATATATACACAATCACACTACTTCTATATATAACATTGTAATCAGTGTGAGAGTTGCTGTCCCGCAGAGCTTACCCTCTATATACACACACACACTACTTCTATATATAACATTATAATCAGTGTGAGAGAGTTACTGTCCCACAGAGCTTACACTCTATATATACACTCACACTACTTCTATATATAACATTATAATCAGTGTGAGAGAGTTACTGTCCCACAGAGCCTACACTCTATATACACACTAAAATAGAATAAGGATGTCCAGTATCTGTGCTACAGAGCCTATGTGGAGAAAATATTCTGTTTTCACTATTTGTAAAACACATTTTGATAGAAGGTTATGAGAATATTAATAAAACACCACCAGTGGCAGAGACTCTGTAATGTGGGCAGTAAATGCCTCCTAAGTAAGGGTATGGAGTCCTGGGGGAAGTATAAGGAAATCACAACTAACCCGGCCAGTAAGCACAGGAGGAGGCGATCCCCCTCCCCTCGGAATGACAAACCCTGGAGGAAATAATCAGTAAGACCGTTGATTTCTTTTCAATCCTGAGAGTATCCGATGAGCATAAAAAGAGCATAAAGTGAGTACTCACGGCGTGGTGGTGTAAAACTCCAGCAGCGCGCTTCCTGCTGTTTGGGTCATAGTAGTCATAGAAAAGGTATCCACTGAAGTGATAAAGCACATTTGGTGTGAAACGCGTAGTAGGCTCTGCACCTCCTTTTTTGTTATGCTGGTTGGGCAATACATTTTTCACTTTTTATACCACCTGTCTCCCATTTTTCTGGGCAGTGCGCTGCTCTGTGCATTTTTGCATTTTCTCTGCTGTAACCACCGAAGTGAAAAAGAACGCAGTGCACTGCAGGAACAGGCTAAGGCTAAGGCAGCAAAATAATTAATGGTTAAAAAAAACATTTATTGATCTTGCAGCATAGGGGGAGCGAACAGGACAGTGAATCTCTGATGCGTTTTGTGCTCAAGGGCACTTTATTAAAGAGTGAATATCCTCGGAGTCTCAGCTGTTAAATACACCTCACGAGGCGAGGGTACACAGCGCGCGCACAGAGCCATCAGCGGCAGAAGCAACACCTGATTCTGCAGGTGACGGCGCACAGGTAGTGCCAAGCGGCCCCTCTGTGTTGGAGGACAATCCAACATTGATATTGATAATAGAAATGACAAAACAAGAAGAAACAAAAACATGTATGAAAGCACAAATAAATATTACATACATGTAATTTAAGACGGGATATAAACAATGGCCCCGACGTGTCTGAATTTTAATCTTGATATATTCATCTGGTGCAACTGGAGTCTAATTGAAAGAGATACTTGTTAACATAGTGTCTTAACTAGAAATGTGGTGTATTACCCGGGCGCTAACTCTGACCGTGTTTGGTGTTTGATCTAAATATCTTGTTAAAATGAGAGATATGTAATACAACTCTACATTTCGTTTGGGATGTCCTCGTGTGACTCAAGATACCCCACTAGGGTCTATCCAGGACCATTAATAGATATGGAACACAAGAAGAGATGGGGGAGCACAGTGTGAGGAAAGATGAGTTTGGGATGTGTTATCTCTCGCTAATGTTCAATGGGGTGCTTGCGCCTTCAATGAACCCTCAAAGAGAGATAGGCAACCCCTTGGATAGGGAGTTGGCGTATAAGGATGAATGTGTCTATAATTGATAAATAAAATCAATAAATGAATCACTTACACGGCCTTGTGTAAGTTGTATCTCATCGAGGTTTCTTTTACGGTCGTGTCTTGCTTCTAGGGGATGTTCTTCCTTTCTCTCTGGTCTTCTCTTCCTGCCTTTTCTTCTTACTACGTCCTTGTTGTTTGTCGTTGGATGGATGGATTCTTCGCAGTGATTCTCCTCTCATATAGGTATAAACATAAATGGAAAGGTAGTTAGATACATATATACATGGGTCAGCTGCGGTACAAGGGAAGGAGATGAAACAATATCTCCAGGAATATATATATGATAATTATCCACTCACACGGCCTAATGTGAGTGATATCTTATATCCATATCTTTTAGGCACCTGTGTCAATACAGGTCTTCAGGAAAATGGACAAACACAGACAGGTGTTCCCATGTGTGACAATGACAAAGGGTAAATAAATATATCAATATATCAAGATACTCACACGGGCTAGTGTGAGCGCACACTCGTAGTGGTATCTTTGGGATTCCAAATGATAGAAACCTCCTAAGGGCTAGATCCAATCATAGATAGACTATGAGACACTAAGCACTGGGGTAATAATCTTTTTATTGAACAAACTCATATACACTAGTAACAAGTGAATGGGTAAAAACAGATAAAAATAAAAATACTGAAAAGTTAAAAACCAAGAAGCAGCTACTGCTTCTCGGGGGAGTGTAAAAAACTAGCAGCTAAGGGAATCAATGGGTGGTTAGTGGGCAAAAAAGTCTGTTAGCTCTGCGTCCGGATGAAGAGATCCCACAGCACCTCTGGCTCCTCTCTGATTGCTGCAGGCTGTGAACGATGGAGAGCTACGCGTTTCGCCCTAAACAGGGCTTCCTCAGGCTCTTAGAAAGTAGAATGGCTGGGTTTAAGTCCCCTTAAGTAGACCCAGACCTATCCTCTGTCGCAGTCAATTAAAACCGTATCTTTCCGCGCGACGGGGGGGCCGCCATATTTTAGGATGCGCGCGCATCCTGCGAGTGGCGCTCAGTGTGACGGCTGTGAGTTACGCCTTCATTGTTGATTGCGTGAGGTAGATGCGAAGTTATGCGCCTGCGCTATGCAGGTTCTCCTTCAGTGCTGGAATTAGTACCGCTCATAGTCCTTCTTAAGTCTGATGACGTGTAGTATGCACATTCACATCGTGTTACATTCGTGCTTGAGCTTCTACAATACATAGACGGGTGATTGCATACACCCGTCGTGGAAGTTAAAAGAGTGTATACAATATACAATTTGCTTATAGTTAAAAGTGCTACTACATATTCCTACATGAAATCTTCCTACAAGGTTCCAAATACTCTTCAAAATACAATTACCTAATCACATAATAATACTTTAAAATATATAGCTGTCAATTAATAAAGTCAGTTCATTTTATTTACAAAAAAATATTCAGTTGTGTTTAAAAATGGGATATTTAAAAAATAAGATATTAAAACATACAATATTTAGAATATAAGATAAAAAATTAAATACATTCTTGAAGGCGGATACTTCATTGGCATAGAGATATTTCTTACATACGTAGTTTAGATAGCTTTCATTAAATTGTTAATATTATATTTCATATTATTCAGTGGTGATGATATTTTCAAGTTAATAAAAATTTGTTCTTAATGTAAACATTCAAATATAATATAATAACTGTGGCAGCAATAAAGTCAACTGTTTTTAGAATGGAACTGAAGTGTCACCCCACCCAGAGTGCATTCTTAGGGCATATGGTGCCGCAAATACAAATAGGCCTAACTGGACTATGCACAGTATGGGTATAAGTGTTTAAAGTGCTTAAAAATGTGCTTAAAAGTGTTTCATTGGATGTGGACATCCATGTGGAGGTGAACAAAAGAGGTGCTGCGATAACATAAAAGCCCCCAGGTCTATATCGATATTTAGACCTCTGGGGGTTAACGTCTTCAATTTATAAATCCAAAACGTTTCCTGTTGGCACAATTTACGCAGCCTGTCCCCCCCTCTCCAATGTGCGTCCACTCTCTCGATCCCTTTATAGGTTAAAACTCCTGGGTTACCACCATGGGCTAGACTAAAATGTTTGGAGACACTGTGTGTCATTAGCTGCTTGCTTATATTACCCATGTGCTCCAGCACGCGGACCCTCAAAGGTCTTGTGGTGCGGCCCACGTACTGGAGTCCACACGGGCATGACAGGAGGTACAGTACACAATGTACTCTGTGCGACAGGTGACATTTTGTTTAATTTTAAAAACCTCTTTTGTGATGTTGGAAGCAAATTCTGTTTTCTCCCCTTTGGTGACCTGTCTGCATGCCTTACAGCCGTAGCAGCCAAAAAAGCCCTTTGGCGAAGGTAGCCAACTTTGTGTCTTTATTGTATCTCTTTTGTTAAAAACGCTGGGGGCCAATTTTGATTTAATGCATGAGGCTTTTCTGAAAATTACTTTCGGGACGTCTGGAATGTGGTCTTTCAGAACCGGGTCTGTCTGTACCACATGCCAATGCCTTTTGATTATTTGTTGGATTCTGGTGGCGTCCGAGTTGTAAGTGGTGATGAATGGTATGTTATTGAAATCAAAGGTTAAAGTCAAAAATTTCGATTTTAACATACCATTCATCACCACTTACAACTCGGACGCCACCAGAATCCAACAAATAATCAAAAGGCATTGGCATGTGGTACAGACAGACCCGGTTCTGAAAGACCACATTCCAGACGTCCCGAAAGTAATTTTCAGAAAAGCCTCATGCATTAAATCAAAATTGGCCCCCAGCGTTTTTAACAAAAGAGATGCAATAAAGACACAAAGTTGGCTACCTTCGCCAAAGGGCTTTTTTGGCTGCCTCGGCTGTAAGGCATGCAGACAGGTCACCAAAGGGGAGAAAACAGAATTTGCTTCCAACATCACAAAAGAGGTTTTTAAAATTAAACAAAATGTCACCTGTCGCACAGAGTACATTGTGTACTGTACCTCCTGTCATGCCCGTGTGGACTCCAGTACGTGGGCCGCACCACAAGACCTTTGAGGGTCCGCGTGCTGGAGCACATGGGTAATATAAGCAAGCAGCTAATGACACACAGTGTCTCCAAACATTTTAGTCTAGCCCATGGTGGTAACCCAGGAGTTTTAACCTATAAAGGGATCGAGAGAGTGGACGCACATTGGAGAGGGGGGGACAGGCTGCGTAAATTGTGCCAACAGGAAACGTTTTGGATTTATAAATTGAAGACGTTAACCCCCAGAGGTCTAAATATCGATATAGACCTGGGGGCTTTTATGTAATCGCAGCACCTCTTTTGTTCACCTCCACATGGATGTCCACATCCAATGAAACACTTTTAAGCACATTTTTAAGCACTTTAAACACTTATACCCATACATAGTCCAGTTAGGCCTATTTGTATTTGCGGCACCATATGCCCTAAGAATGCACTCTGGGTGGGGGGACACCTCAGTTCCATTCTAAAAACAGTTGACTTTATTGCTGCCACAGTTATTATATTATATTTGAATGTTTACATTAAGAACCAATTTTTATTAACTTGAAAATATCATCACCACTGAATAATATGAACTATAATATTAACAATTTAATGAAAGCTATCTAAACTACGTATGTAAGAAATATCTCTATGCCAATGAAGTATCCGCCTTCAAGAATGTATTTCATTTTTTATCTTATGTTCTAAATATTGTATGTTTTAATATCTTATTTTTTAAATATCCCATTTTTAAACACAACTGAATATTTTTTTGTAAATAAAATGAACTGAATTTATTAATTGACAGCTATATATTTTAAAGTATTATTATGTGATTAGGTAATTGTATTTTGAAGAGTATTTGGAACCTTGTAGGAAGATTTCATGTAGGAATATGTAGCAGTACTTTTAACTATAAGCAAATTGTATATTGTATACACTCTTTTAACTTCCACGATGGGTGTATGCAATCACCCGTCTATGTATTGTAGAAGCTCAAGCACGAATGTAACACGATGTGAATGTTCATACTACACGTCATCAGACTTAAGAAGGACTATGAGCGGTACTAATTCCAGCACTGAAGGAGAACCTGGATATCGCAGGCGCATAACTTCGCATCTACCTCACGCAATCAACAATGAAGGCGTAACTCACAGCCGTCACACTGAGCGCCACTCGCAGGATGCGCGCGCATACTAAAAGATGGCGGCCCCCCGTCGCGCGGAAAGATACGGTTTTAATTGACTGGGACAGAGGATAGGTCTGGGTCTACTTAAGGGGACTTAAACCCAGCCATTCTACTTTCTAAGAGCCTGAGGAAGCCCTGTTTAGGGCGAAACGCGTAGCTCTCCATCGTTCACAGCCTGCAGCAATCAGAGAGGAGCCAGAGGTGCTGTGGGATCTCTTCATCCGGACGCGAAGCTAAGAGACTTTTTTGCCCACTAACCACCCATTGATTCCCTTAGCTGCTAGTTTTTTACACTCCCCCGAGAAGCAGTAGCTGCTTCTTGGTTTTTAACTTTTCAGTATTTTTATTTTTATCTGTTTTTACCCATTCACTTGTTACTAGTGTATAAGAGTTTGTTCAATAAAAAGATTATTACCCGAGTGCTTACTGTCCCATAGTCTATCTATGATTGGATCTAGCCCTTAGGAGGTGTCTATCATTTGGAATCCCAAAGATACCACTACGAGTGTGCGCTCACACTAGCCCGTGTGAGTATCTTGATATATTGATATATTTATTTACCCTTTGTCATTGTCACGCATGGGAACACCTGTCTGTGTTTGTCCATTTTCCTGAAGACCTGTATTGACACAGGTGCCTAAAAGATACGTATATAAGATATCACTCACATTAGGCCTTGTGAGTGGATAATTATCATATATATATTCCTGGAGATATTGTTTCATCTCCTTCCCTTGTACCGCAGCTGACCCGTGTATATATGTATCTAACTACCTTTCCATTTATGTTTATACCTAAATGAGAGGAGAATCACTGCGAAGAATCCATCCATCCAACGACAAACAACAAGGACGTAGTAAGAAGAAAAGGCAGGAAGAGAAGACCAGAGAGAAAGGAAGAACATCCCCTAGAAGCAAGACACGACCGTAAAAGAAACCTCGATGGGATACAACTTACACAAGGCCGTGTAAGTGATTCATTTATTGATTTTATTTATCAATTATAGACACATTCATCCTTATACGCCAACTCCCTACCCAAGGGGTTGCCTATCTCTCTTTGAGGGTTCATTGAAGGCGCAAGCACCCCATTGAACATTAGCGAGAGATAACACATCCCAAACTCATCTTTCCTCACACTGAGCTCCCCCATCTCTTCTTGTGTTCCATTCTTAACTAGAAATAACAACATCACAACACTTAATCATATG
Source organism: Ascaphus truei (assembly GCF_040206685.1). Classification (NCBI taxonomy): domain Eukaryota; kingdom Metazoa; phylum Chordata; class Amphibia; order Anura; family Ascaphidae; genus Ascaphus; species Ascaphus truei. The sequence continues at coordinate 8,058,599 of NC_134502.1, forward strand.
TAGGCATGCATAACAATGTCTACCGTCACCTCTCCTGCTGGCAGCAAAACCTGGTAAGTTACAGGAATGCCAGCAGTAATAATGGAGGTTTGCCCTCACACCTTGGTGAGGTGCCCTATGTATGGACGGGAGTGGCTACATGCTCTGAGTCCATAATTAGTGACATCAGAGCTGTGCCTGCCTCCTGAGGTATATAAGGCACTACACTGCCAAAAGTTAGCTGAGAGGAAGTGCTGAGGAAGAGTTGCAGTAGAGGAAAAAAGGTTGCACTGTGTAATTGCTGTGGGTTAAAGTTACAAGTTGAAGCAGCAAGTTCAAAGGTGCCCACTAGTGCAGTAACTAGTGGCACCATACGATATCTAGCCAGAGAAGGCCAACTGTGTCCAGGGACCTGGCACAGGGGTGATCTCCCAGCAGGGAGAGGGAATCCCACTCCATTGGGATTTTAAAGGGGATCACGGAACAATGTGCAGCTGAGACCATGACTGTGAGGGGCAGCTGGCCCTTATCACCACGCACAATAAAGATGGCTTGTTCAAGAACCCCCTGGTGTGAGTCTGCAATTACTTTACAGGGGCCCGCACCACCAAGAAGGAGTTCCTCATCAGGACCCTCTACCTGCATACGCATAGATCCTAATGAGGTGGAGGCGCTGCACGTGATGTAAGTAGGACTCATGCACACTACCTCAGCTACCTGTCTGGGTTGACATCCCCGAATACCACCATGCGGGAGACTCAGGAGTCCTGTTGCCTACAGGTGCACCACCAGACACACGCATGTAATGGGGGCTGGATAGACCACAGGGGCCAATGTGAGATTGGGGGGGTCAGACCAGACATGAACAACCATTACATTTGGAGGCGCTGCTGAGATAATTGTCAACAGGACAGGCTTTTGCTAGGCACACTAGGAAATAGGGATAGTGGCTGATGCCATTTTGTGCTGCGTAGGAAAGGAGCCAGGGGTAGTCAAGGAAGGCTGCGGAAGACGTGGAACGCACAGACGCCCTGGGATTTTTAGGTCTGGAGCCGGGCTATAGCTGTCACCGAAACCTTGAGGTAGTGCTAGTGATATGACGCCTAAAGGGATAAACTGGTAACTTAGAGCAGGAATCCTGGAGAGGGTCTGCGCTAGACTGACCAACAGCAGGTAGACCCCAAAGTATTGTATGGACGAACCAGAGTACTCTAGTCCATTCCAGACCGCTTGATGTAGGGAGCACAGATTGGGAGGAAGGAGACACAGCAGACACAGCAAGAGTGAGCCTAGCCTGAGGTAGTGCAAACACGAGTCAGACCTGCATTAGGTACACAAGGTGGTGCACAAGGCATTTTTATGTTACCGGTGTGGCAGCTGCCCCGCAGAGTGGAGCTCCATGTACAATAATTCAAGATACAGGGATCGAATGGAGAATCCGTACGAGGCAGAAGCTCAAATATGGTTGATGGAGGCTGAAGGAGAGAACGAATATGGTATGATGTGTGAGGAAGAAGAGCCAGCTCAAGAGGAGACCTTTGTGAGCCTGCTGTGGAATGGAGTGAAAACAGTAATTGTGCCATGGAGGGCCTGCTTAGGATCCTGGGGTACTGACCCTGAGGATAGTGAAGGGGACAGTATTGGGAAATGGGAGGCACGTAATGGATTGGCTAGTCATTCAACATACAAAAAATCGAACGCTACCTCAACTATGAATCTGATTGACATTTCTACCCAAAATGGCGGTTCTCCCTTCCCTGGGAGACCGCGTGGGCCAGTTGCAGAAAATGTTACAAATGCTTTTGCAGAAAGTTTGCCAGGAGTGGCGCAAACGGAGAGACCCCGCCCTGTTGTGGGGTATGGCCTAAAGCGGGAGCCACGCCCACATGGACTATGACTAGTTCCGCTCCTGTGCTGGGCCAGCCTACAAAGCTACGGGACATCCCCCAAGTTTCAACCAGGGGGAGTGGTTTCCTGTCTTGGCGGATGCGGATGGAGAAAGTTAGAGGAATTGTTGGCGACCCAGCCCATGCCCTTCAGTTACGAGAAACCAGCAAGCCATAAAGACCACTATTGCTAGCACCTCCATTAGTAACTATGGCTTGCAAACCAGAAGAAGGGCCTCTGATAACGACTCATTCCTACTCGGCTCCAGAAGGCTTCCTGATCCTCCGAGTAGAAGGTGTAGAGACAGCATGTTTATGCCTGCAGTGCCGACTGCCGGGCGGAGCGATAGGATCTACTGCACGATGTGCTCAGTGTGGCCTACAATACTTATGGCCCATGCCGACATTTGTGCCGATCGAGGCGGTGGAAGCTGCGGAGGATGTCGCTTTGATGGCGGCGGAACTTTCCAGTGCGCTGTGGAGGGAGACTATGGGTCCCGGCGAAAAGGGATCAGCTCCAGTCATTAAAACAGAGCCGGCCGAGAAAACCGATTACCGACATAGTGATAAGAAGGGCCCGCACCACAAATCACCAAGCGGAATGCCCCGGCCTAATGCCAAACTGGAGTCCTCGGACGAGGAGTCCCTCCACATTATTGCCGTTACGGCGCGACCACCAGCGTACCACAGCAGCAGTACTATTAAACGAGTGCCACTTACCTGTGTTGGCGAGGAGCGGAACCGAGTGTCGCCCATACCACGGCGAAGTCCCACGGCCGTGGTGACCAGCGGATCCGATGGCGGCAGATCCACTCCAACGCCTAGGAGTGATAGGCAGAGTCCCCGGTTATCCTCGGCTTCCCAAGTGGTGGTGGCGGAGGAAGGACAGGCCCAGGCGGTGCCACGAAGGAAAAAGGAGTTGCCGGATGTCCTGGTGGAGGAAGAGGTCTCGCTTCGGGACCCAACCCAAGATGGCGACGAGACACGTGCGTGTCCAGACATCGCTTCCGGTAGACTGAGTAGAACCGAGGGGGAAGTGATCGCATCCCTTCGCTCAAACAGTGGAGGTCGGATGCCCCAGTCCAAGAGGAGTGGCCGCTCGACACCACGATCGAGGAGTCGGGAGACCGGAAAAACGGAGAGTCCCTGCGGCAGAACCGGACCAGGTAGTGGAGAGGAGCAGGTCCCAGCCCTGCGGATACCGACGGCCCGGCCCTATCCCCAATCCCAGACCCTAGCTAGACCCAAGGCCCTAGTTAAAGCCCCAGCCCCTTTCACGTTCACATTTGGGTCCTCTTCTAGTTTAGTGATGTCAGGGGATTCACGGGTCACGTCCGATGAACGGACAGGGAGCCTGGACTATGGGACCTCTGATGATGGGTCCGTGGGAGGAGGGAGGATTACACGGCGTGTATCGGTGTCCAGTGACTGTCCCAGTAATGTAAGTGTTACTATTGGGAACCAGAAAATGGGGACGGACACTCAAGCACCGTCCGAGTGTACGTCGGGCATATCTTCTGGGGGTGTATTAGAAGAGGGAGAGCTAGAGGAGGTGTCCGGGGAGGAGAATAGGGAGACCCGGTAGTGGGCCCCCTTGTTTGAGGGATATGTGCCCTGGATGGATAGGACACGGTTTATCCTAGATCGGGAGGGGGTAGTAGATCATTGGTGGGCCCAAGGGGAGTTTACGGAGGATGATCATCTAAGGGAACTCCAGGAAAGGTGGTATAGAATTGGGCGAGGGTTGATAGAACCAATGGGTCCGGATTGGTTGGATGATCCGGTGGATCCTGATGAACCCCTGTCATGGGTGTTGCCGGGGAGAGTGGGCAGTACTAAGTTGATGCGAGCCTGCAGTGCAGAACGGGCCATTGTGGCCAAGTATAAACGTTCCCATAGATTGGAATACCCCTATGTTCCCGAACCCCTCATGCAGGAGATAGAGGACCGCCGGTATGGGTGGCTCAGGGAAGACATAGAATACTACATGGTTGTCAAGGGAGGTGACATTAAGGGGCCCTGGGCAGAGGAAAAGATATCCCAGTTGATGCGAGTCTGGAGTATTGGGCGCAGCATCTATATGCATAAGGTGGTGTATAGAGGAGAGCGTGGCCTGCCCCGGGAATATAGTGTAACAGTCACCGACATGGCGGGCAGAGAGGTGAAAAAGCCAGATCCTTGTCACTATTATTAGGGAGTCAACACATGAGGTCTGTGAGAAGAAATCTTGAGCGCTCCGGCTGGTCAGTGAGCGCTGTGTTATAGCTAATCATGAAAAGCATTGTTTTGATTTTTGAATGATGTGTTCCTTTTGCAGTGGTTCCTGGAAGAAAGGTACACCAAATTTAGGTCCCAGCCGGGTCGGTGGGAATTCACCAGGGGGATTATGTAGGCATGCATAACAATGTCTACCGTCACCTCTCCTGCTGGCAGCAAAACCTGGTAAGTTACAGGAATGCCAGCAGTAATAATGAAGGTTTGCCCTCACACCTTGGTGAGGTGCCCTATGTATGGATGGGAGTGGCTACATGCTCTGAGTCCATAATTAGTGACATCAGAGCTGTGCCTGCCTCCTGAGGTATATAAGGCACTACACTGCCAAAAGTTAGTTGAGAGGAAGTGCTGAGGAAGAGCTGCAGTAGAGGAAAAAAGGTTGCACTGTGTAATTGCTGCGGGTTAAAGTTACAAGGTGAAGCAGCAAGTTCAAATGTGCCCACTAGTGCAGTAACTAGTGGCACCATACGATATCCAGCCAGAGAAGGCCAACTGTGTCCAGGGACCTGGCACAGGGGTGATCTCCCTGCGGGGAGAGGGAATCCCACTCCATTGGGAGGGCGTACCTTTTAAAGGGGATCACGGAAAAATGTGCGGCTGAGACGATGACTGTGAGGGGCAGCTGGCCCTTATCACCACGCACAATAAAGATGGCTTGTTCAAGAACCCCCTGGTGTGAGTCTGCAATTACTCTACAGGGGCCCGCACCACCAAGAAGGAGTTCCTCATCAGGTCCCTCTACCTGCATACGCATAGATCCTGATAAGGTGGAGGCGCTGCACGTGATGTAAGTAGGACTCATGCACACTACCTCAGTTGCCTGTCTGGGTTGACATCCCCGAATACCACCATGTGGGAGAATCAGGAGTCCTGTTGCCTACAGGTTCACCACCAGACACACGCATGTAATGGGGGCTGGATAGACTACAGGGGCCAATGTGAGATTGGGGGGGTCAGACCAGACACGAACAACCGTTACACATATATAATAACACTGAGGACATACAGAAAGATACATTGTACAGGCAGTCCTCTGTTATCCAACCGTATCCGTTCTGGAAGTAGCGTTGGATAGTGAAACCGTTGTAAAGTGAGTCCCATGTAAATCAGTGGCGGTGAGCGTTGGATGACGCATTCAGGCGTCAGATAACGCATTCAGGCGTCGAAAAACGGCCCTTAGGATTGCATTGTAAAGTTTTGGATATGCCATTTGTTGTAAAGTGAAACGTTCGATAACGAGGACTACCTGTATGTTTAAACAAAACATATAGTCATTTTTGTGCACCAGGCTCAAGAGGAAATCCTGTAAAATATACATATAGAGGACATAAGCAATGACTAGAACAAGGATAATGAAATCAGATAAAGGTTATTGTGCATATTGACATCATCAATCTGAATTCCATAATACGATCATGATCCTGTAGGGGTTTGAGAAAAAAAAAGGTGGTTAGAGTTTGATCACTGAGAGAAAAGTAGAGCTGGAAGCGGTAAAAAATAATTTATTTAAATAGGCCTGTAGCCAAACATACTGGCAAATAAGTGAATCCTCCGACGCGTTTCCTGCCTTGTCTGCACTTTATCGAGATTGAAGTACAACTATTGAAAACCAGAGCGTCCGTGGATGTGAGTATACCACATATCCAGTATTGGATGTACAGTTTGGATACATTGTATCCTTCTGTCATTAACATCGACTGGGAGTTAAAGCATTTTTTATAACTTAATTTCATAATCCTATTTTCCCTTGTATTGATTTCATTCATTGATTCCTTGAATGTCTACATCTCTCTTACTTCACGTTTCATTGATGTTTTGCTATTTGACTAGATGCCTTGTTCAAATTGTTCTATACATTTTATACAGTAGATATTATTCTTTTTTTTTTTTGCCTCCGGTGTTCCAGACAGACTGTGATTTATAGATTTGTCACCTGTTTATCATATTATACAGTAACCATTATAATTGTTGTTATACTATATAGGTTATTACTATTTTTTATCTTTTATGACACATACAGTAAAGGTGATTATTATATAATATATTAGTTTTTGTAATAAGGGTTTTTTTATTTCATATTTCTTATGTTATTTGGATTATCTTATGAGGATACATACACTTCTTGCTATTTCACTTATTTTTATTGATTTTATATTTTTATCTAAATTTATGTATATTCATTTCTCACAGTTTTTTTATTTTTTATATATTCACCGTTTTCTTTGTCTATTATCATTCACTTCATAACTTTTTAAATAGTTTATTATTTATTAATTGTTCATTATTATTATCATAATTAAGATTTTTTATTAATATATATATTTCTTTAGCATATATATATTTTCCTATTAATTTTAATATATTTTCATTATATAAGTATCTAATAGGTTTATGATTTTTTGATCTAGAAACTATGTTGTCTTTATGTATATATCTGTTAGTCTTTTTATTATATTGTTATCTGATGTTTTTGTAAACATTTGGTTCTTTCGGTTCTATATAATGGTCAGTTGTTTGACACCTTGCATTATAGACTTTTGTCTTTCTGATTTCAACCAGCAGCTGTTGCATAATTAATTACCTAATTACCTAATTGGGTTGTATTACCAAAGGGAGTGCACCTACTTTTGACCATTATATAATCAGACACTGAAGGAACCTCAGTACTCTTTGATAAAGCACCTCCACGGCGGGAAACGCGTCAGAGTTTTAATCTGTGTGTCTGTCCTTTTGGCTAATATGCCCAATAAATAGTTGTTATTTTTTGCCCCAGCCCTTTGCTCCTTTTTGGCAGTGCTCTACCTTCTACCTCTATCTACTTCACACGGTCTCGTTCAACTCTACTTTTGTCCATAGCCAGTGTGGTTTTGCGGATATCCCTTTAACACAAGGAACGGTGAGGACAGACGGAGGGAGGACCCTTACGGAGCCCCAGAGGGGACAGATTACAGGAAGACATTCAGCGGTGGGAGCCGCATCGTCAGGTGCATGAGAGCGGAAGCATACGGCCACATCCCCTCCCGGTCAGGAGAAAACCAAAGGAGACGCATATTACGCTTAATATATCCAGCAGGACTGCACGGAGCCAGGCAGTGAAGGTAATCCATCACCATCAGGTGACGGCAGTGGTCGGGACCTATTGCGAGGACATCGGAGGTCTCTACAGACGGTCTACCCCATCCCCGTTGCCAGAGAGGACTCCGGTAAGCCCTTATTCTATGGGGATACAACATATGGAGGAAGGGGGTATAGGGGTCAAAGCACACATGGGTTAACCGGAGGAGGTTAACGGAAGTACAACAAGTGGCCAGAGACAAACCGATATACCACCTAATGCCACGCAATACTTAACACTGTATACAGGCTATTTATACTATTTTGGACACTGTTGGACTTGAATACAGCTTACTGTTTATTGGTTCCAGCTATAAAGCACATATGCTAAAGATGTTTTTTTAAAACATTGTGGATTTATCTACTGAATATGTCTTATGAGATTTTTGCAGCATCCCTGTAGGATTATATATCCTACTACAGTTTGAGAAATAAAGACAACATCAGCAATTCCGGCAGTAGACACATTGGAGCATATACTGTATAGAACTAAGTCAGAAAATGTTTGAGCTCCCAATCAATATTCATACACATTGGGTGAAGAGATCTCAGGGTATATATCCAGAACATCTCTCTACAGTTTTGTGTAGACTCACGATTGCCACCTCTAATCGGTGGTAGGATATGTTCTAATGCACTGAATGTGAAAGCATTTATAGAACCCAAAAAACATTTTGAGAAGGGACTTGAAACTGGATATTTATCATCATATTTCTTAATAGATCTAAGATGTTCAGCAATTCAGACTCTTAATAGTCCTACCAATGTATCTACTGCCACATCCGCACTTCACCCTATAAATAACAAAATGAGTATTGCATGTTGTGTGTCTTAATTTTGTAATTAGTTTTTGTATGTTGACATCTGATGAATGTCAGAGGAGCTGCATGTCTGCATGTTCTGCAATTCCCACCCTTATAGGAACCTGCAAGAGGTGGTGGGGTTTGCAGTTATTAAAGTAGGAGATTTGAATAAACTAGGGGTTAAGTAATGTCCAATTGTTTTAGCCCTTCTGTATACAAATCTGGGAATGGTTTTAGAGCAGTTCTGTAGATCAACATCGAGCTGTAAAACACCCCAATGTTTCTCACCGATTGATCGTATTTAATTAGAATGTTTGCTATAGGTGGTAATGAGCAATGGTGGAGAGTCATCAGTTCCCTTATTGTCATTTTTACCAATCCTTTTCTTTTCAGTAGATTGTAACAAATCAGATCTATTCATCTCCAAGGAGTGTTGAAAAGCTTGTTGAACATTGTTTTTATTATACCCCTTAGATAAAAATCAGGATTTTAAATCTTCTGCTTATGCTAAATAAATCTCTCAGTCAAAACAATTGTGTTGAAGACTCAGGAAAACAAGTCTATTTGGAGGGAAACCCCTGAGAAGGGGTAAGAGAGTAGAGCAGAGTAGGGAGCGGAGATCATTTTGGACAATTCCAATGTTCTGATTGGTCAGGGATCTTTACAAGAGCTCCCTATTGGACAGAGGAGGTGGAGGAGGGACCAGGACACATCAGGTCATGGTATAAAAGGCAGGAGCTGATACAGTTCTTGTCAGTCTGTTTGTGATAATCTTTCTACAACATGTCCTATTTTCTTCCAGCTCCTGAACCAGCTCCAGATGGTGAGTATAGATATATATCACTTTATACAATTCATATTTTGATATTTTATTTACTGTATATTGGGCGTTATTTGGCTTGACTTGTTTGTTAGAATGCCAACATTTGATGTTACATTTCAATTAACTTGTACTAATTACGTTTGCTTGTTAAGTTTTAGTTGTATGTATATCAGTGTACTCAGCACTGTGCACTGAAAATACCGGGAATTATAATACCATAAGCACAACAAAGTCAGACAATAGGAAAGAAAATCCATGCCCACGAAGAGCTTACAATCTAAGTGGTATGTTGGGAAATTTACAGACAGCAGGTGAGGGAATACGTGCAGTAGATGGCAGCGCTGTGACGGTGCTCGTCTCCGATCAGGAAGCGGACCCGCAGGGCTGAGGTAGGGATGCAAATAAACTGACCAGGGACCCGGGACAGAGTCCTATTAGAGTATCCGTAGTCGGTAAGCAGGCAGGAGGTCAGTGCTGGCGGCAGTGGTGAAAAGTCCAGACAACAGGCAAAGGGTCAGGGCAGGCGGCAGACAGCGAGGTCGGGTTCACGGTCTGGGGTCAGCAACAGGGATTTCAAATGAACAGGCTAGCCACAGCAACAGGCTAGCCTCCGGAAAAGGGAAGCCACAGGGATGGCTCACGAACAAGGAAGGCTCAGCCACAGGCAAGGCACAGCAACAGGAAGAGGGAAGGCTCACGAACAAGGAAGGCTCAAGAACTAGAACCGAAGGTGGCCAGAAACACAAGGAAACCTATATGTAATGCTCAGGCAAGGGCTGGAAGTCACTGTCTGCTATTTAAGCTCTTGAACAGGGGCTGCCAATATAGCAGGCTGCCAGCAACCAATTTTTTTTGCCGTTAAAAACAAATAGCCAAGTGAGCGGGGATACACCACTTATCGCCAGTTTCAAAACTTGTCCAATTCTAGTAGCCTCGATAAGGTTATCGAGGATTATCGAGGCTCTAGAATGGCAATTTACTTTGAAATTCCTCTCACCAGAAAAAATTGGCTTGAAGCTGCCAAGAAGCCCCAGAGGCGGCGCCGAGAGAGGGGCAGAAAAAAATGCATTTCTCCTTCATTGTTACGCCGGTGCTGACCACAGACCAGACCCATCCCCTGAGCTGAAGGGGGAAGTGGTAATACACGCACCCGCAGCAAAGGGAGCGTGTCCGGAGTGTGGTATAAAGTGTTGCCAGGCCAGGTGTAATAATGTAGACAATACTTGCCGGTACCAGTTGAAGAGATAGAGTGAAGAATGCCTTGCCGAGGTCAGGGAGTGGAGAGTGGAGGTAGGTTGTAGTCCAAGCCGTGTTCAAGGGGTAACCAGAGTGTGCGTTATCCAAGGAGTGCTGAGATTGAGAGCTAGAGGAGGTAATCGTACGAGCCGCGTCTGAACCTGAGAAAACACTAAGAGAATCCAGGAGTACTTCCATACAGAGACTATGTCGAGCAAAGACTGAGAGCAGATTGGAGCTAGAAAAAGGAGGGAGATCCAATCAGGAACGGAGGCGGGATAGGAAGAGCTACAGGGAGACACTGCAGATTGGTGCAGGCATAACAAGCCAGGTGAGTCTTGTTGGTAACCTGAGTATGCCCGTGCGGTGTGCGGGGGCGGAGCCTGAGGTCCGGGGGACAGGAAGAAGAGTGTGCAGAATGAGTGCGCTCCGTAACGCGTGTAGGTGCGTGGACCGCGCCAGAGGAGGGTGCAGGTGTGCGCACAGGAGGGCGTGGGCACGCCCGGTGCTGAGCAGAGGAATCGCCGAGTGGAGTGATCCCGCGACAGCGGCAGGGGCGGGGAGCCGTGGAGGCCGGTAAGGTAAGGTAGAGTTGTGTTGTGTGTCCAGGGGCTCCCTATGGGAAGAGAGTGCTCTGTGTGGGGAGCGCGGAGAACGCCGATTCCTGACATTCATAGGATTGATGCCGGGTGTCTCCGGAGCTGATACACATTATTACCAGCACCAGAGGCCCCCCGGTATGAATCAGATGTAGGAAAAATGCATTTACAGGCAACTTCATTATCTTAGCGCCTAACCGCTAAGGAAATGAACGGATTAACCACCAGTGCCGGTTTATTGTTGGTAGCGGGGGTGGGTGAAGGTGGTATTTGGCCCTTTGTTGGTGTTAAGGCCTTGTGGGGGGGGTTGCGGGTGGAGTTAACCCCTTCATTACCTTAATTCCTCCCGCTACCACCCGGTAGGCCTAAACATCCAACCTTGGGGCTACTGCCCCCTTCACCCAATCCCTCTAACCCCAATAAAGAAAAATTAAAACAACAACCCTACTACCCACCTCCTCTACCCACAACAACCTCCCCCCCCCCAACTCATACAGTACAGTAATGGGAAAAATTACTATTATCCAGATATGGATAATAGCTCATTTGCCCATTCAAAATCAAACCTTAGCCAGCCAGCATAAATAAAGTAAATAAAACTTTCTACTTACCCCTGCCTTCATGAAGGGTGTCCTCATCAGCATACTCCAGGTCCATGTCCTCTATTGGAAAGCGACAATTACCTAGGCGCTCTACAATTATTGATAATAGCGTAATATAAATATATTAGCCCAATCAGAAGACCCTACATGAATCACAATTCCCGTGCACGACTCTGGGGTCCACTGTCCGCAGCTCGAACCCTAATTGGGTCTTTTCCTCGTCCCCAAACAATAAACCAAAAAACAAAGAACAAGGGGGGCGCGGATAAGTATCACCAAATAATAAATATTAAATATTAAAATAGCCGACACTGAAAAGGGTAAACTGGCTATTTCATATAGCCAGAATTACCTAGTACCTAGTACGTGCACAAGGGTCCTAATGAACCACTGTCAATGCACTAACGCTGGTACAGTATGACCAGGGATAAGTGTAATAATGAATAAATTAATAATTTGAGTAAATAATTTGATACTCACACGGGCCTGTGTGAGCACATGTATATCTGGGTTTCCTTGTCCTCTTGATGATGAGCTGGCTAGATCACCGCTTGTCCACTTGGGGGATCCCTTGATGTACTTCAAACGGCCTCTCTTCCGTCTGGTTAGCCTCTTTGTCCCCAACATCAAGGGTGGCGTCACTGTATACTGATCAGCTCGTGCTGTACTAGAGCCGTATACAACTCACCCCGAGTTGTGTGGAAAAAAGCAAGCAGGAAAAAAGTGATACAATAACACTGATACCAACTGCAGAGAGTAATACTACCTGTGTGGTTAGAGTACAGGCCAGCTGGGGATATAGCTGAACTCCCTCACCACCTGAGGCCTGCACATGAGTTCATCCGAACCACAGTCAATGCAGCTCACCTGATGTACCCTAGGTTGGGAGAGTGGACGGAAACAGCGTAAATATAGTAAAGATACTCACACGGGCTTGTGTGAGCCCAGGCACCTAGGAAGGCCTTTTAAGGTGATGGTGGAGCAATCCTTAGTGTCACAACACACTTTGGCTTACGGGGCAGTAATACGCTGGATACCTCTTTGTGTAAAAAAGTCCCAGTTTAATAAAATAAAATATAAACATTAAAAGTACATAAAAAGTAAATGAAACCTCCTGCCAACCGCACCAATGTTCGTTCAGTACGTCCCCCTCGCAGCATGTGCTCCCTCTGCGTCCGGATGGCGCCTGACATGCAAGGGCTGGAATGCACAGACGGGCTGCTCTTCCAGGTTACGGTATCCCCAGAGGTCCAAAAAGAATGGAGCAACGCATTTCGCTTTGTTCTAAAGCTTCTTCAGGCTTCTAACAGTCGGATGTCTCTGACGGGTCATTTATACCCCTTCTGTATCCTCATCAGCTGGTAATTAGGCAAATCAAGCTGAGCCGAACCTCCATGGTACTGGAATAGACAGACCCATATTCTATGGCTCCAATGTAAGTATTGAGAGTGACCCCTAGTGGTCAATCAAATGTAAGCTATTATGATGATCCTCCCTGGTGTTCAACTCGTATGAAAGGTTGCTGGTACTGGACACCGTCACAGCTCATTTAGTTTACAGTCCTCCTATTTAGCACATATACATAAAAATCTGGAATCATAAAGGTGTTCTGAAATCACATAGCTCATCAATAATGTTTAACTCGTGTATGGCTTGGCTAAAACCTGTCCTAATCAGTATAAACTGTACTAAAATAACAGTCATTCACACATACTACCCTATCTGAGAAGAAAAGTTCTATAACTACATGACCCTAGTGTGCATCTCTTTAGAAAAGGTGGCTGGAACCTGTCACACTCACAATTGAATGTATCTAAGTGGCAACCCTCATAGCTGCCATGAGAGAAATTCACCAATAACTTTCCAAACTACTAATAACCTCCTATCTAACCAAGTATTAAATTCGAGACTCTCTGCCGAGTCTAACAATCACTTAATATACCAATGCAGATGGTATATACTACAAATAAATCAATAGCACCACCTAGTGTCCTAATAATGGAAACACATGTTCCAATGCAGTTACCAGTACAAATAAATGATGTATAACCAAGATAACATATTCTTACTAAAAGAACAAGACTGGATTAATTCGACCTGCTAAAAAGCCTTAGAAAAAATAATATGACGATTGTGGTGTGTCCATTTCCTAAAAGAAAACAGACAAAATATATTAAAAGCAGATTCGTTTGAAACATAACAAATTAATTTAAATAAATGCCCCCAGATCGATGTCAACATTCAGACCCAATGGGGTCATGGTCTTGAGTTTATAGATCCAAAACATTTCTGCCCTACTGAGTTTATTTAATCTATCCCCTCCTCTAAGTCCTTGGGGGATACATTCTATACCCCTGAACCGTAGTCCGTCCGGTTTTGCTCCATGAGCCATCTCAAAATGTCTGGAGACGCTGTGAGTTGCCAATTTTCTCCGGATGTTGCCCATGTACTCCAGCACACAGATACAGAGGGCTCTTGAAGTCCGTCCGACATACTGGAGACCACATGGGCACTCCAGGATGTAAACCACATATGTAGACCTACAATTCTACCCCCGTGGAATTGGGTTTGAAACGTATTGTCTCCTTGGAAGCCTGGGTGCACGCTTTACACCCATGGCAACCGAAGAACCCCACCGGTCGTGGTAGCCAATTTAGTGTGTTGGCTTTTGGTTTGTTCTTAAAGTGACTTGGTGCCAATCTGTTCTTAAGGTTCGCACACATAGTAAAAATCACTTTTGGCATTGTGGCTGCTAGTTCTTTTGGGATCGGATCCATCTGTACCAGGTGCCAGTGTTTTCTAATGATTCTCCTAATCTTCTCTGCATCCTTGTTAAAACCTGTCACAAATGGGACGTTGAATTTCTCGTTATTTTTTTCCGGCTTAACTACTAGTAAGTCTTTTTATCTTAATGCTGAAGCTTTATCTATTGCTCCCTCAACGATAATTGGGTCGTATTTTCTCTCCATAAATCTTTTCTTTAGGATTTTTGTTTGGTCTTGAAAAAGACTATCATCTGTGCAGTTCTTCTAATCCTATGGAACTGTCCATATGGGATGTTCTCAATCCACTGTTTGTCATGACAGCTTAATTTGAGATGACATCTAAGGTCAACAGAGTTGATGAGGATTTTGTTTGATTCATGTTAATTTTCCTATAATACAATATAGTTTCAATATTATATACATATTTTTTGTTGCAAATTAAATATTAATTACATAAAATGATGGGTGTTTCACATTAATACACTTTCTCTCAACCCAGGGGGAGCATGTGGGAAAAAACAACAAGAAAAACACACTAAGTGCAGACAATAAAGTACAATGGTGAAACTTGTATTTAAAGCTTGGCTCTTATGTGCTGCCTACTCACAAGATGTCAGTAGGGTAAAAGCAGTGACAGGATAAGTGGAATCTGATGAGTCTTTCTGGACACAGACAGGAAGCAGCTAGGACTTGGATATCAGGTGCAAATGTACATGGAGAGATAAAGAAAAACCTCCATGGTGCAGATCAATGGTATAAAGGTAATTTTATGAAATACTAAAAAATGAGCACTTACAAGGTTAAAATACAATATTAGCGTTTATCACTTAACAAGTGAATAGGAGTGTTAAAGATGGTTGCCGCAGCTCACCGCACCGCCGACGTCCCGAAGTTGCTGTGTCACAGACTTTCCGTGGTTCCCTCTCCACCATGCAGTGTGGGGATCACCTCCAGCAGTATCTCCGGCGCGACACGTCCCTTCCGGTAGGCACGATCAGCTCCGTCGCGTCACTTCCGGTCCGGCACAGGATTGACAGCTCGCAGCACAATCCTCTCACTTCCTAGGCGGGTCCACTCTACGCGTTTCGCCAATAAAATGGCTGGCTTCGTCAGGAGTATGCTCGAAGCCAGCCATTCTATTGGCAAAACGCGTAGAGTGGACCCGCCTAGGAAGTGAGAGGATTGGTGCTGCGAGCTGTCAATCCTGTGCCGGACCGGAAGTGACGCGACGGAGCTGATCGTGCCTACCGGAAGGGACGTGTCGCGCCGGAGATACTGCTGGAGGTGATCCCCACACTGCATGGTGGAGAGGGAACCACGGAAAGTCTGTGACACAGCAACTTCGGGATGTCGGCGGTGCGGTGAGCTGCGGCAACCATCTTTAACACTCCTATTCACTTGTTAAGTGATAAACGCTAATATTGTATTTTAACCTTGTAAGTGCACATTTTTTAGTATTTCATAAAATTACCTTTATACCATTGATCTGCACCATGGAGGTTTTTCTTTATCTCTCCATGTACATTTGCACCTGATATCCAAGTCCTAGCTGCTTCCTGTCTGTGTCCAGAAAGACTCATCAGATTCCACTTATCCTGTCACTGCTTTTACCCTACTGACATCTTGTGAGTAGGCAGCACATAAGAGCCAAGCTTTAAATACAAGTTTCACCATTGTACTTTATTGTCTGCACTTAGTGTGTTTTTCTTGTTGTTTTTTCCCACATGCTCCCCCTGGGTTGAGAGAAAGTGTATCGATCATCTGGGACCAGCCAAGACAGTCCCTTCCAGAGGGTCTGAGCAGGGGGTTACAACTTTTAATATATATTTTTTCACAGTTGCGCTATTTTTAGTCACTTTAAATTTAACACTATTATATGTGTATTATATATTCATTTTATTATTAGTGAACACTAGTATTCTATTAGCGCCTGTTTTCACCATCACTTTGTCACATTACATGTTTCACATTAATAAACAGGATCATTTTATCTGTAATGTACAAATTATCCATCAAAATTAGAAATGAGATAACAAAAGTGCACAGAAATGTTGCTGTTTTATATTTTTTATCTTTCCATTTATTTTTCTCTGTAACCTATTTTTTCATGTTTGTATTTATTCTTATTTTAGCAAAAATGTAAAAACACATTTGACAGCATTTTCCATTTGTATAATCTTAATTTCACAATTTACAATGAATCATTAGGTAGTATTTAAAAACTTTTATACAGACTGATTTTGATGTTGATACTACTTTATATTTTAGCATCACATTATAACTTTTTAGCAATCTGCTGTAAAAGATGCTTCCCTAATAGAAGGACAGATAAATATATCAGGGATGTACTGATTGCAGTCTGAGATATGCCACATGTCATAGTTACATAGTTACAGAGTAGATGAGGTTGAAAAAAGACATAGGTCCTTCAAGTTCAACCTATGCTAAATTTAGACAACAGATACTTTATCCTATATCTATACTTATTTAGATCCAGAGGAAGGCAAACAAAAAACCCCAGTGTCATATCATCCAATGATATCTCAATGATATCCTATTATATCCAATGATATAAATTCCTTCCTGACTCCAAGAATTGGCAATCGGATTAATCCCTGGATCAACATCCTTCCCATGTATACTTATTTGGTATATCCCTGTATACCTTTCCCATCTAAAAAGATGTCCAACCTTTTTTTGAACAAATCTATTTTATCTGCCATCACAGTCTCCATGGGTAATGAATACCACATTTTAAGTGCCCTTAATGTAAAGAACCCTTTCCTTTGTTGCTGGTGAAATCTCCTTTCCTCCAACCTTAAGGGATGGCCCTGAGTCCTTTGTACTGCCCGTGGGATGAATAGTTCTTTTGAAAGCTCCTTGTATTGTCCCCAAATATATTTGTATATAGATATCATATCCCCTCTTAGACGCCTCTTTTCTAATGTAAATAAATCTAATTTAGCTAGCCTCTCCTCATAAGTTAGATTGTCCATCCCCTTTATTAATTTGGTGGCTCTTCTCTGCACTCTCTAGTTCCATAATGTCTTTTCTTAGGATTGATGCCCAAAATTGTACTCCATATTCAATGTGTGGTCTTACTAATGCTTTGTAAAGGGGCATAATTATGTTTACTTCCCTTCCATCCATTGCCCGTTTGATGCAAGATAAGATCTTGTTTGCCTTTGCAGCTACTGCATGACTTTGGGCACTATTGCTAAGCCTGCAAGCACTCCTAAATCCTTCTCCATCAAGGATTCCCCCAATATATCTCCATTTTATTTGTACAGTAAGTCGCCTTTATATTCTTGCATCCCACATACTTATTTGAACACTAAAAGGCTCTCAGAAATTAAAGAGGCAGCTCTGGTCCTGATGATTTTGTTCCCCTGCCAAAATACAACAATTGGAGAATTCTCTGTTTCAGGAACCCGTTGAGTTTGATAAAGTTGCAATTTACTTCTCCAAGAATGAGTGGGATTATTTAACAGAAGAACAGAAGGAACTTTACAAGGATGTGATGATGGAAAATTACCAGACCCTCAGGTCTCTAGGTAAGAAACAATTACCCTAAATATGTCAAATGAGAATATATATTTATAGTTAAAAAAAAAAATTACTTCCAGAACTACAGGAACTGTGTGTATATCTTTATTTATATACAGATGCAGCGGACGTTATCCGACAATTTATAGAATTGGTTTTCGAGACCTGCCTGTGATCCTCGCTAGTTTTGCCATGACAGACAAATGGCCCATTGGATTAACACAGCAGGGGTCCCGGCTGTGTGAATCCTACCGGGGTCTACTTGTCTGTAAGAGACGCGCAGTAAGAGATAGGCTGAATCAGTCGCTCCATCTACGCTCCTCTAACAGGCGATCGCGGGGGTAATTTAAATTTTACCATTAACCCCCTACTTCCTAAGATACAGGCCCCATTATGGGGTGCCGGTATCCCCGCCATGTTAAAATCCTGTGGGTCACGTGACCATAGGATTTTAACATTGAAGGAGATACCGGCACCCCATAATGGGGCCTGTATCTCGGGAAGTAGGGGGTTCCCGAGGCTGAAATCAACTTTGTTCAGCTCAGAAGACCCCCTGCTCCCTCATACTAGTATCAAACACCCCTCCCCCCAAAGAAAAAATCATTACCTTAGCGGATAGCTGCTAAGGTAATGAAGCTGCTTACATTTTATTTTTATTCATAGTGTGTGTGAGCAGGGAGTCTCCTGAACAGACCAAAGAAAATGAAAACCCATTAAAAATGTCAAAAAAACTATTGATTGGCACGGTAGCATACCCATGCCCTTTGGGCATGAGCTGCCACCACGCCATGCAATATACAACCTGACAATCACCAAAAGAATCCTCTAATAAAAACAGATTCCATTTTAATCTTATAAATGCCAAAAAACAATTGATTGGCACAGTGGCACACCCTATGCCTGGCAATGGGCAACCTGCAAAAAATAAATAAAGTACATGCATTAACTAAAAACCACATTGCATTGCCATAAAACAAAAAAAAGCCAAACATAACTATTGATTGCACGGTGGTGCCCGGAGTAATGTGCTTGGCTGCATCCAAGAATCTCACTCGATTCCAGCTTTTGGGGTATCCCACAACTCCGGAACACCGATACATAGACACATTCTGTGAAGACTTTCTCCTGCAAACCCACCCTGACACTTACAGCCTAGAAATCTCCTAGTCCCAGCACCCCAAGAAAGGCAAAACACAGAAAAATATTTAATGTTGCATCATTTGCACCCAGTCACATTAATGCATTTCTGACATCTACATCCAAGAACTGACACTCTAGGACCGCAACATACGGATCAGGGGTAACCAAGTTGGCTTAACCTTTATTAGTGAGCCTGGTTAACCCCTTCACCGTCACATGCATGTATTTTTTTTACAGGTTGCCCATTGACTAGCATAGTGACAGACCATGCCCACAGGGCATTGATGTGGTACTGTGTCAATCAATTGGTTTATAGGCTTTTTCGTGTTATGGCTGGGAATGCAATGTGGTTTTTATTTGATGCATGTACTGTATTTATTTTTTTGCAGGATGTATATTGCCTGGCATAGTTTCATCTCATGCCCACAGGGCATGGGTATACCACCATGCCAATCAATTGTTGTTGTTTTTTTGGCATTTTTAAGATAAAAATTGAATGTGGTTTTTATTTGAGGCTTCTTTTGGTGATTGGCAGGTTATATATTGCCTGGCATGGTGGCAGCTCATGGTGTGCCACCATGCCAATCAATTGTTTTTTTTTGGCATTTTTAATGGGGTTTTATTTTCTATGTAAAACTGTGTTTTATTTTGGTCCTGTTTTTTTTAGCTTTCCCATTTATTGCTATAGTGTTAAAGCATGCCCATATTATATGGGTGTGATGGTGAAGGGGTACCTTTGCCATGAATTAAAGGCAGTCTGTCTGGCTAGGTGCCCCTGAGTTATCAAATGTGGTTTTGAAGTGTCAGTTCTGCAGTCTAGGGCTATTATAAAATGTCTGAAATGTGCCCATGAAGAATAAGGGCCTCCTAACAGGGTTTTAAGGAGTTAATTGGTTAAGTATGCTTGTGGTTAGCGGTGAGCAGTGGAATTACAACACTGTATCACTAGCTAACAACAAGACAAGCGAAGGGAAAAGCCGAAACCACAGAGTCAAGTGAATACTTGACTTGCGGTTAGCTAAGTGGGACTAAAGTGTAGCAATGTAGGATGTAGTTAGTCAATTAAGATCAACTGAAGAAGTACGTCTGTGTTTATCTATCTGGGCGGGGAATCGCTACTTGGAGGTCCCGACCGCAGACGGGAACAATGTTTCAACCCACACGCCACAAAAAAGCCCTCACACAATTAACTCGGTAACTGGGGTTAGGAAGGTCGTAGCTTTCTCATTTTTTGTATGCAGAGGGTTTGAAGGGAATCATTTAGACTGATGTGATTTTATTATTTGAAACTTGAATATAAATGCATAGCTGGACATAGCCCTGGTTTAGGTAAATTAAAAGTTAAGTGCGCGGGGAGATTTACATGGCAGTCAGGAGGGACAGTGGATACATAAAAAATTCATCCTGCTAATTTGATTGTGGCGAGAGTGGGGTTAATCAGGCCCTTAATAAAGGTATTGTACCCAGCTGATTAACCCCAACACGTATTGGGAGTGAAGGGGTTAAAAGTATATGCATGACACTAATGTATATGCCCCTGTCCCAGCCTTTTATCACCATTTTGCAGGCTGCTCCCTGCCTGCTGTAATAGAAATAAATGCAAAGTATGCTACATTGTTTTTAGGCACAAGATGGCGTTGTGAGCGCCGAAGCCAGCGCTGATTGAATAAGTGTGGCTGGCGCTGGGAGGTCTGTTTGAAGTATGGGTATCCATTTCCAAGCATTCGACTCTGTAACCGCAAGTCACTTCAATAAGTGGCTTGCGGTTAGATTTTAGGTGGTTTACCGATAAAATGTATCCGTACCTGGTTAGCTCCCGTAACTTGAAAGGCAGAAAGTTTATTGCTGTGGGAAGTGTGTCAATTGACGTGAGAAGTAGGTGAACTTGGCTTCCCACCAGCAATCCTTTCAATTAAGCGGGCTAACTCAGGAACGCAGACAGCTGGCACTCTAATTTTTGGTGTGCAAGTCTAAATAAATAAACCACTCACACATATAAAAATTTCAGTTGTATTGAGAGAACAATCTCCAACCGGTAAAACAGTTTTTTCTGTGAGGCTGGGAAAATCCCTTTGGCATGTAAATATGTCAGGGGTAAATGAGCTGAGGGTATTTTCTTTCCTACACTTCAAAGACCCCTGTTCAGTAGGAGACTGTAAGTCTAGTGGAGTGCAGGGAATGCTCGTCTGGAGTGCATAGAATGAAAAGGCTCAGAGGTCCAAAGTGTGAAAGTGGCCGGGATGTTGCTGAGTGCCAGATCCCGGTACTCAGCATGACACTTTCACACCTTGGAGCAAAATCCCAGGCCAAGGGTCGCCAGGAATGGGGTGTACCCCAGGTATGCTAAGTCGCATGGGTGTCAAGCTAACATATGCGCAGTGCAAACAGGAAAGCCTTTTTACCGGGTTTTGCAAACTACGGGCAACTCGGAGATTGGTGGGTTAAGTGTTCCCACAGAGGGGATTGGACAGGCATGCTAGAGATAGGTCTGTAAACCCTATAAAACTGCCAGCCGAGCTATCCCCGGGGTGATTCATGATGTAACCAAGCTTTGCACAAGATTCTGTTCGTGTACAGCGGTAGCGATACCAGGACACAACGAGTTAATAACATTGCAACCAAGGATTTACAACAAACTCCGGAATTCGTTAGCCCTGTGGACTCCCGGACGAATTCTTACACTGGCGACACACTTTATTCGAGCTTGGCTAGTCCCACGAATTCAGGTATACCCGGGTGTATTGAGGTTTGTGACTGTTTTCTGCCCGAGTGCATTGAGTTATTTTCCAAGCAGGGATTGAAGCATTTTATTCCCGCTGGCTGCAATACTGCACAGTATATATATATATACTGCATTACAATTCATGAATTTATGCCATCTGGTAGACACGCGAAGCATTGCAGCCTATTAAATCCTAATCATTATCATTTAACAGATCAGCCGCCCATCAGCCAGGCATGAACCCAGGCTGGGAAGGCAAATGCAACGGGGCTTGTCAGAGGTGAGGAGTGGCGCATTCCAGGTATCTGCCAGGTACATACCGGGTATTTGCTCGAATAAAGTGTGTCGGTGCAGTATAAACTTCTACGAAATTATTTGTTTGGTGGAGTTATTAGATTGGCAACTTGCGATCTAGCCAAACAGACTTTAAACAGAGGCTGCATTTCTTGCGCTTTCTTGCAAAGGACAATTTATTTTGTTTCCCCATCCCAGTAAGTGTTGTATTAAGTGTATTCTGAAGCTGTCGTGTGCTTGTCTATCAAGGAAATAAATGACAATTTATTTTGCCTCTTTGTCGTGTTCAGACAAGAATCCCAAAAATATAAAAAGTATTGATAAGTTCTGGTCCACCGTGACAATGAGCAGGGTGTCTACTGAGCTGAACCGCATTGATTTAAGCCTCGGGGATTCCCTGCTTCCCGAGATTCAGGCCCTGTTATGGGGTGCAGGTATTCCCGCCATGTTAAAATCCTCTGTGTCACGTGACCATCCTTTTACATACCGTGGCCTATATCTCAGGAAGCAGGGGGTTCCCGAGGCTGAAATCAAATTTGTTCTGCTCAGGAGACCCCTTGCTCACGCACACCATGAATAAAAATAAAATGTAAGCAGCTTCATTAGCTTAGCAGCTATCCGCTAAGGTAATGATTTTTTCTTTTGGGGGGAGGGTGTTTGATACTAGTATGCGGTAGTAGGGGGGTATTCTGAGCTGAAAAAAGTTGATTTCAGCCTTGGGGACCCCCTACTTCCCACGATACAGGCCCCATTATGGGTATCTCCTTCAATGTTAAAATCCCACGGTCACGTGACCCACAGGATTTTAACATGGCAGGGATACTGGCACTCCATAACGTGGCCTGTATCTCGAGATGTAGGGGGTCCCCAGAACTGAAATCAATGTGGTTCAACTCCGGTGACCCCCTGCTACATTACTGTAGTGTTAAAAATGTTAATAAAACCCCTGTGGTCGCCTGTTAGAGGCGCACAGGTAGAGTGACTGATTCAGCCTATCTCTTATTGCATGTCTCTTACAGGCAAGTAGACCCCGGCAGGATTCACACAGCAGGGATCACCATTGTATTAATCCCATGGGTCATTTAGTCTGCAATGGACCTTCTCAGACCACCACGCACTATAGTGCATCATTCAACCCGATAAATTGTCGGGTAGCACCATCCTTGTACATTGCACTTCACAGCAGTAATACAATAAACTTGACATCATAATATAGCAGATAAGGGAAATAAGATTTGTTTTATAGTGCAAACACTAAATATATACATGTCTCCCCTGACATGTACAGGATCGGTCAATGTGACGCCTAAAATTGTATCAATGATTGAGCGCGGAGAAGAGCCATATATAAGGGGTCTCCAGCAGTATAAGGAGAAGGAAAGTCCTACAGTTAGCAGCACTGGTGAGTAATAAACACTTTAGTGGTGGGTACTCTAGGAACAATCATTATATAATATTATTCATACATATCAAACTTGATCACAAACAAGCATATCTGCCAATCATTTCTAATTTTCTTTTCTAACTTTATTATTCCCATAATAAGGTGGCGATATATGTGGTACGCAAGCTTCCTGATTGAGTTTTTATTGTATATAACTCTGGTAAACAATATCCTCACAAATAAAGTTTATTGCAATTTTGAATGATTTTCTGCACATCTAATTGGAAACAGTTACTGAGTACAAAATATGTAACACATTTTGCAATGTGTGTGGTGACTCTTTACAATCTTAAACTAAATCTGACATTTGAAAATCATTTTGTCTGTCATATGTTAATCCATTTCTTTATTCCCATTCCCCCCCACAGTGATGAATTCATGAGCTGGAATTCCCCTGAACTATATCCCATTTTTCTCTTTTCTGCAGATTGTGTTATGAAAGATATCAATGCAACCCATATTTATCAAGGAGAAAATTGCATTAGTCAAAATATGCCAAGCCAGAGTCTGAGAGAGACTGTGAGCATTAATGTTAAGGAATCAACCTCACAGGAAGAAGGACATCTCACATATGCTAACATTTATACCATCAGAGAAAATAAAAGGATAGAAAAATCATTGACTCCTAATACAAAGTGTAACAAAGGAAACACTAATGCAGGAAAAGTTCCCAAGAACCTGTCGGTACATAGCTACACATGCTGTGAATGTGCTAAAAAATTTAATAATGAGTCAGCTTATAGAACTCACCAAAGAACGCACACCACAGAAATGCTGCATAACTGCACTGTATGTCAGAAATGCTTTACTAGTAACTCATGTCTTGTTAAACATCTGAAAATTCATGAAGGAGAAATATTATCTGGCTCTGACTGTGGGAAACATTTCTGGTATAAATCTGCTCTTGTTACACATCAGAGAATTCACACAGGAGAAAAATCATTTGTATGTTCTGAATGTGGGAAATATTTTATGAAGAAGAAATCTCTTGTTAGACATTCAAGAATTCACACAAGAGAAAAATCATTTGTATGTTCTGAATGTGGGAAATGTTTTATCGAGAAGGCACGTCTTGTTTCACATCAGAGAATTCACACAGGAGAAAAACTATTTGTATGCTCTGAATGTGGGAAATGTTTTAACCTGAATTCAAGTCTTGTTTCACATCAGAGAATTCACACAGGAGAAAAACCATTTGCATGTTCTGAATGTGGGAAATGTTTTACCCATAACTCTGCTCTTGTTAAACATCAGAGAATTCACACAGGAGAAAAACCATTTGTATGTTCTGAATGTGGGAAATGTTTTACCCATAACTCTACTCTTTATAAACATCAGAGAGTTCACACAGGAGAAAAACCATTTGTATGTTCTGAATGTGGCAAACGTTTTGCCCATAACTTTAATCTTGTTAAACATCAGAAAATTCACACAGGAGAAAAAACATTTGTATGTTCTGAATGTGGCAAACGTTTTGCCCATAACTGTAATCTTGTTAAACATCAGAGAGTTCACACAGGAGAAAAAACATTTGTATGTTCTGAATGTGGGAAATGTTTTAACCAGAATGAAGCTCTTGTTACACATCTGAAAATTCACACAGGAGAAAAAACATTTGTATGTTCTGAATGTGGGAAATGTTTTATCGAGAAGGCATCTCTTGTTTCACATCAGAGAAGTCACATAGGAGAAAAACCATTTGTATGTTCTGAATGTGGGAAATGTTTTGATCGGAACTCTGCTCTTGTTAGACATCAGAGAATTCACACAGGAGAAAAACCATTTGTATGTTCTGAATGTGGGAAATGTTTTACTCAGAACTCTGCTCTTGTTACACATCTGAAAATTCACACAGGAGAAAAAACATTTGTATGTTCTGAATATGGGAAATGTTTTATCGAGAAGGCATCTCTTGTTTCACATCAGAGAAGTCACATAGGAGAAAAACCATTTGTATGTTCTGAATGTGGGAAATGTTTTCCTCGGAACTCTGCTCTTGTTAGACATCAGAGAATTCACACAGGAGAAAAACCATTTGCATGTTCTGAATGTGGGAAATGTTTTACCCAGAACTCTTCTCTTTATAAACATCAGAGAATTCACAAAAGAGAAAAACCTGTTCTGAATGTGGGAAATGTTTTGCAAATAAGTCACATCTTGTTAGACATCTGAGAGTTCACACAAGAGAAAAATGATGTTTGGTCTAAATGTCGACAATGTTTTGCTCACTCAAGTTTACTTTGTAATATAGAACTCTGAAAATTATTGATTTCATTTTTGTAAAAAAAATCTTTAAACTGTTATGAAAACATAATACATTTCTTGTAATCGTGAGGAATATTTTGCTTTTTATTATTGAACTTAGAATAATGTAAGGAAAGTGTGGAACTTGTATTGTTTTGTTTAAAAAAAGTATTATTGAAAATTCCTTATAAGATCATTTTTGAAGTGAAACTTCTTTGTGTTGCCCGCTGCTCGACGCACCTGCACAGTAGGACTGTGATGGTGAGGGGTAACCAGGCCATTAATAAATGTATTATGGGGGCGTGCCGATGACGTCGACCAGTGCAGTCGGGTGAAAGGAGAGCTCCCGAGACCCACTCGAATAAACATAAAAAACAGACCTTTTTCGTCCGGATAAAAACCCCAAAAAACCTCCCTCTAGCCTCCTGATAACACAGGGATGTCTACCAAGGGGAAGAACCAACCTACCCAAGGGGTTGGGAAGTATTTTACCCCCGCGAAACAGCACTCAGACACAGGAGGAAAAAAACAAGATGGCGGTTCACCGCCGGGAACACGAGGCATGCAAGGCCGCACAGATCCTGCAAGCCCAGCTACAACTCCCCCCCCCCGGACGGGGGCATCACAAAAGAATTCCTGGAGGAACTTCATGCTAAACTGCAGAGGACTCTACAAGCTAACCTCAAAGAAGCGGTGTCGCAATTAAGCAGGATATCCAGGGCCTCCAGGAACGAACCACTTCGCTTGAAACAAAGCTTGAAGAGGCCCTGCAACACCAAAATGACGCGGATGAAGAAATCATCCGACTCGGCCGAGAAATCCATTCCCTCCGCGACGGCCTGGAGGATCAAGAAAACCGGGATCGCCGTCAGAATCTACGGATCCGAGGCATCCCGGAGACGATCCTACCAGGCCACCTGCGTGAATATGTGACAGACTTCTTCGTCTCCATCTGCGCAGAAATCGATCAACGCGATCTAGAAATCGATAGGGCGCACAGAGCGCTAGGCCCATGATCCGATGATGCAAACCGACGGAGAGATGTTATCGTGAGGCTCCACAGTTACACCAAGAAGGACAAACTCATCGGAGCATGTCGCGTGCGGGACAACATCATGTTTAGAGGAGAAACACTCCAGGTCTATAACGACCTATCGAAGCAAACGGTGGATCGCAGGAAAGACATGCGCCCTCTAACACTGCTCCTCCGAGATAAGGGCATAAAATATAAATGGGGATTCCCCTTTAAATTGGTCATCAACCATAAAGGGAAATACCTCTCTATAAGACATCCCGACGACATGGAACCCCTAGCGAAGACCTTGGGCCTGGCTCTGGACCCTCCTGGATCGTCCGACTTAACTGGAAATCGATCCAGCGACAAGGAGGACCAGCCGACAAGGACCTCGGAGAGGATCGCGGAGAAGCGACACCCCCGGGAGAATTGAGGTAACGGATATTCTACGCACCTGCTCAGCCGCCCTGAGAGAGCCTGTCTGCATCCCGATGACAAAATGGCGGCGCGCGTGGCTTAACTTCCCCAATCGAGTTACTGAAATTCCGCAGCGACCGCTGTCCCTCCTGCGTGGCGCATCCTCCTTCGACTACCGCCTCAGCACACGAACCTTCAGGACGGGTCTGCAGAGACATCGAGCACCTAGCTTTGGAGAGTATCCCGCGCTGAGCCTCTCACCGCCCCCCCTCGGCTGAGGGGGGATTGAGGCATCCACGGAGCCCGCGAACAGAAGCAGACCCTGCCTTTCCCGGGAAACGAGTAGAGGGACGACCGAGCCCCAGGACAATCCTTGTCCCAGAACGCTACAACCCGCGGATGATCCATAAGGGACAGGGTCTGTAATGTTGTCCCATACACACACCTTCCCAGTTCGTTTTAACCCTGTTACCCCAAGTTACACAGTCCTCTTTGGGCCGCAAGTAGCGCAGAACGACTGACATTGAGTTTGCTCTGCTTTAGATAAGGACCCCCTCCATTGACCTTCCCCCCCCCCTTCTCCCCGTCTCCCCCCCCTTCCCCTTCTCCCCGTCTCCCCCCCCCCTTCTCCCCATCTCCCCCCCTCCCTTCTCCCCGTATCCCCCTCCCCTACCTCTCACCCCCCCCATCCTCCCCCCCTGTCTATCCTACCCTCCATACCCTCCCACCCCCCCCCCATAGACACCCCTCCCACTCCCCTCTCCCCCCCCTAAACGGCGACCCCTCACTCCTCAACCCGAACTCACCTTCCACCTTCCCACCCCCACCCCGATGATAACCCGTACACTCAAATCTATATTGAAGGACAATAACAGGACAGAAGACACACGACAAGCTCAGTTAACCGGAAAGACAATCACAGTGGAAATGCTTTCTCCTTTTTTTTTCTCCTTTTCGTTTTAACTTTATGTACTACTCCTTATCATCTGAATGTTATTGATATGTATTTCTCATGTAAAAATAACCACCTGTATTCAACGAGAATTGAAGAACGTTAGAACTAAGGATATAACCCCCCCCCCCTCTAGTCCCATCCCCCCTCAACTACTGATCACTCCCCGCCCACCCCCTCAAAGTCCCCAGGCCTTTCCTAATATGGCTAAGTGCATGCAGGAAGCGCTAGCTCTCTGCGGCTTCTCCAGAACCCCCTACGCACTGTAACAGGGCCATGTGTAACCATAGCTACTCCACTTAGATAAGGCCTGACAAATCGCTATGATTAGCTAGGATACACACCGATGTGTTTAGCGCGCTCTCCAATAAAAGCACAATAGACAAAGTCTATCAGAGGCCCACTATAGAGATGCATCCCCCCCACCCTCACCCCACCCTGACCTCTCCTCTCCCCCCCCCCGGTCCCCTTCCCCCCCTGTCCCCTTCCCCCCCACACTCACCCTAACACTTCCCGAACCCCCACAGCTTCCCTACTCTCTCCTGCCCCCCCAACAATCTGCTGCTCCAGGCCTGGGTAAATGCTCAACCTACGGAGGGCTGCGATAGGGAAGCACACAATGAGAGATCACAAGACTCCCCAAACACTATGCCTATAGTCACCGCGAACATCCCTACGCATAAGAGGCATAATATACGATGACGGGCTCATACTCACATACACAAGACTACCCGACCACCCCCCCGCTCCTGCCCCCCCCCCCCCACCCCTCCCTGTACCCCCCCCCAACCCCCTGCATACACCCCTCCCCCCAACCCCCCCAAGCAATTCATCCCATTCCTGAGTCGTCCTCGTTCTCACCCCTACCCTCCTCGCCCCCCTCCCCCCCCCCACACTACTGCCTTAAGCTGCCGCAGCTAAAAAAACCTGAGGAGAGTCCTCTCCAGTGAGAACAGCACGGGAGATCACATGGTCTCCTAATTATAGAATATGCTACCAACTCTACATAAGGTGTACAATATAGGAAGACTGATAAACACTCATCTACACAATGTACTCCGCTCTCCCCCCCATACCCACCCCTCCCCCCCCCCCTACCCCCTACCCCGTCCCCCACAACCCTGCAGAATCTGCAGCACGAAGGTTTCTTTTTGACTCCCAAACAGGAAGGGTAAACAATTGAACCATTGATATGACTAACATGCTGGAATTACATTATTGTAAAAATGTGCATTCTATACCCCCCCCTCTCCCCCCCGCCCTACCCCCCTCCTCACCCCTCTTTCCCTACCTTTACCCACTCCCTCCCTCCCCGTCTGCTCTACCCCTCCCTATTACTATTAAAATATATATATTAAAAAAAAAAAAAAGGGGGGGGGGGGAATTAAAAATAAATTTTAAAAAAAACATCTCTCGCCCACGCTCCACCCCCCTAGACCCAAAATCCCGTCTCTATTTCCCAACCCTCCCCTAGGGACACAACAAAAGTAGTAACCCACTCCAAGCCCCCAAATAAATAAATAGCCGCTCTCCCCTGTAAGACCACAGGCCCCAAATTTTCTCTTCTCGTAGAAAAAGGGACCACTACGCCTGATACGGATGACAACAGAGATACCCAAGGGTCTCCTCCCTGCCCGAGACTGCTAGAGGTCATCACCGGACCCGCCCCCCAAGGGTCTTAAACCCTACAAGCCGGTCCGTAGTTCAGACCGGATCTCAACCTTTACGACTCTTTCAGAGTCGACTTTCTTTCTCCCCACCTTTCCCCGCTGTTACTGTCCCAGCGGGCTCCCCCTCTTACCCATCCTCTCCCCCCTGCCCTTCCCGGCTGAGAATCCCTAACTTTATAAATAATTAAAGAACACCCCAAAGCTTGACAGAGAGTAAGAACCCTCTAGTTAAATTCGAATCCACATCTTCCTGCTTAAAAGGGAGACACCTCACCAACTAGAGGAAACTTAGAGCCCATGGCCCATCAACAAGCACTAAAAATAGTGTCCCTGAATGTCAAGGGCCTAAATAACAACAGAAAACGTAGGCTTGCTCTTCAGGATATAAAAAAGTCTGGTGGCGATGTTGTTTTCCTCCAGGAGACCCATTTTACATCTCAGGATCCACCTAAAACATTTCAACAAACTTACCCGATGAGCTATTTCTCATCGTTCAGTAGTAAACGTAGAGGGGTTGCCATTCTGATCCGTCAGGGCACCCCATTTAATTTAACAAAAATCATGGCAGATCCAGAGGGAAGATTTATTGTGGTCTACGGTTCACTTTCGGGTTCTGCAATCGCCCTCGTTAACCTCTATGCTC
The DNA here is from genome assembly GCF_040206685.1 of Ascaphus truei. Classification (NCBI taxonomy): domain Eukaryota; kingdom Metazoa; phylum Chordata; class Amphibia; order Anura; family Ascaphidae; genus Ascaphus; species Ascaphus truei. The sequence goes on from NC_134502.1 coordinate 8,088,767, forward strand.
CAAATGAGAACCAGTCAGAATTTTTAAAAAATGTTCTAGAAAAAATAGACCCAAATTATATATCCTCCCTGCTAGTCGCGGGAGATCTGAACATGGCTCTCAACCCAAACGAAGACAAATCGAGCACCCCAGGACGACAACATTCAACCCAATCCCAAAGATTGGGGAAAAAATTTAAAGATATCATGGGTGAGTTTTTCCTAGTGGATATTTGGAGAACACAACATCAGGGACAAAGAGATTATACCTTTTACTCGGCACCTCACCAGACCTATTCACGTATTGACTACTTTCTTGCAACCAAGAATATACTAGAGGCCGCCACTAAGTCAGATATAGGCCCTATTACGTGGTCAGACCATGCTCCCATCTCCCTGACCCTATCCATTCCATTTGTCAAATCGACCTCATACAGCTGGAAACTAAATGATTCCCTACTGAACCACGCTGAGATTGTCAGAAACATCAAAAAATCTCTGAAGGAATATTTTAGACTAAACAAGGGTTCAGTCTCGTCTCCAGCAATCCTATGGGAGGCCCATAAGGCGACAATTCGAGGAAACCTTATCTCAATTGCCGCCCACAGGAAAAAAACTAAAACCAAATTAACCAAAGAGCTGACAGATAAAATAATCTCTTTAGAACAGCTACACAAAGCTAATCCCTCACGGAGAATTTACAAACAATTGACAACCGCTAGGAATGATCTACAAGTGATCCAAATGGACAATGTAGAAAAAGCTCTAAAATGGACGGGTCAGAGGTATTATGATAAAGGGAACAAGGCCGATAGACTTCTTGCCAGCAAGTTAAGAGGAATACAAAAGAGGTCACAGATAACTGCAATAAAAAATAGCTCTGGTGAGATAGTATACAGCGAGGAAAAAATAGCGGAGGAATTTACCAAATACTATACCAAATTATACAATCTGAGAGCTCACTCCGCAAAATCGAACAACATTGGCCGACGGGCAGCTACAGATTACTTAAGTGAATGTGAACTTCCCTCGCTAACCGAGGAGGAGAACACAAGACTAAATGCAAAAATAACTTTTGAAGAGCTGTCGACTGCCGTAAAGGCATCAAAAATATCCAAAACGCCGGGCCCTGATGGTTTCACTAATGCCTACTATAAAAAATTTCTACCTATCTTATCAACCCACTTACTGAATTTGTTCAACTCATTTTTAGAAGGAAGTCCTATCCCTCCCTCAATGTCGTCCGCTAATTTGGCCATAATCCTCAAAGAGGGTAGGGACCCCACCCAATGTGGAAGTTACAGACCAATTTCATTGTTGAACAACGATCTTAAATTATATAGTAAGATCCTGGCGAACAGACTAAATCCTATCCTGCCGAGACTTATCCACACAGATCAAGTCGGCTTTGTCCTGGGCCGCCAAGCCTCGGACAACACCCGCAAGATCATTAATATAGTAGACCATACCCACCTGACAGGCACAAGGGCTATGCTACTGAGTTTAGATGCAGAGAAGGCATTTGATAGGATTGATTGGTTATTTCTAGATCACACGCTAGCAAAATTCGGCTTCAAGGACTCATTTCTAACAGGAGTCCGGGCGCTCTACCAAAACCCGTCTGCTATGGTACGTATATCTGGCGGTGGCTCTGAAAGGTTCCAAATCAAAAACGGTACGAGACAGGGATGCCCCCTATCCCCCCTTCTTTTTGCACTTACGATTGAACCACTGGCGTCTAAAATTCGGACAAACCCAAACATTCAGGGCATAGCTATTGGAAAAGAACACTACAAAATTTCTCTATTCGCTGACGATATCATTCTTACTCTGACTAGACCCCAAACGTCCCTTCCTAACCTTCAAAGGGAACTAACAGAATTTGGAATGGTATCGGGATACAAAATAAACAGCGATAAATCCGAGGCTCTAAACCTTAGTCTCCCAGATCCCGAAGTTAAATTACTCAAAATAAATTTCAGTTATAGATGGTGCTCTTCACACATTAAATATCTGGGAATTAATGTGTCAAGACATTACCGGGATCTATATCGGGATAACTACCCGAAACTATGGGGGAAAATTAAAAAAGATCTAGATCAGTGGGAAGGTTACCAGATCTCATGGATCGGGAGGATGATATCTGTTAAGATGAATATACTCCCAAGAATGTTATACCTATTTCAAACACTCCCGATCCATGTCCCGGGCACTGATCTGAAAAACATACAAAATAGAATATTCCATTTTATTTGGAAGGGCAAGAGGCCCCGAGTCGCCAGATCGGTCCTACTGGCACCAAGATCCAAGGGGGGCCTGGGAGTCCCAGATCTCCAGAAATACTACCTTGCCGCTCAACTCAAGCAGGCAGTAATGTGGAACACAGACCCGGCCCTTTGCTGCTGGGTAGAAATGGAAACTCAATACGCCAAAATGCCTTCTCTACAAGCATGCCTTTGGAGCCTAGACAGAGGGGATGGACAGACACATAACCTTAAACTACAGGCCTCAATACACACCTTCGAAACATGGATGAGATGTAAACATAAATATGGCCTATCCTCATCAAGCTCCCAACTGGCGCCTATTACCAACAACCCGAAATTCCCCCCGGGTTGTGGATCTAGTCTGTTCGACCAACTCAAACGACGGGGTATCGGGGCGATTGCAGACCTCCTAAGCCTTGGGAAGCTCCTGAGCTATCAAGATTTAAGGGCCAAATATCAAATCAGAGAATTGGACACATTCAAATACCTTCAAATCAGACATTTTATCCGTCAAATATGCCCACTCCCAGAGTACCCCACTCTCACGAGATTCGAATATCTCTGTAAGGTCAAGACCCATCAGAAAGGGCTTATATCTGAGATCTATCGGACCTTGGAGAATCCAAAGGTCTTAATCCAGCACGATTATATGCTCAAATGGGCCTCAGACCTGAACATCCCTATAGACAGAGAGATCTGGGAAGAAATCTGGCAGGCAGCCTCAGAAACTTCCCTATGCACCACAATAAAGGAAAATATATATAAAGTTCTGTTTGGCTGGTATCTTACCCCAGCACGTTTAAACCAAATCTACCCTCTGGCATCAGACCAATGTTGGAGAGGCTGTGGCAATAGAGGGGACATGGTTCACATCTGGTGGACATGTCCAGAAATTGTGAAGTACTGGACCAAGGTCCAAATTCTGCTAAAAGAGGTCACTGACCTAGATCTACCTATTGATCCACTGACCTTCCTTCTGGCCAGACCGATGTCCGACATTGTCCGGCCAACTAGGAAATTAATATCCTTCATTCTCACTGCGGCGAGATGTGAGATAGCGGCCTCCTGGAGGAAAATGACCACGCCAGCCTTGGGATCGATCAAAAAGAGAATAAACGAGGTGATGCACATGGAGCGGCTGACTGCCGTCCTTAGACAAAACCTCCCTGCGCACGAATCAATTTGGGACCCGTGGTTTCTTCTAACCCGGGACAGACGCCCCGCCCCAACAAGGTAGGGAACAAAAATTCCCTCCCCCCAAAGACAGAAAAACCCTGAGCAGATAAAACTCTAACTAACTTATCAATCATACCCCCCTCAGCCAGGAGGCAAATCCCCCTTACCCACTCTACTCCTCCCCCCCTACCCTCCCCCTTATCCCCTCCCCTCTCTGCCTTCACCTCTGGAAGGCAACCCCCCCCGTCTCGACAACTTAGTTTGTCTTTCTCTACTCCCCAAAAAAAATGTTAAAATTATTAGGTACTGTAAATTGCACTGTATTTTTGCCATACCTGTTGAAACAATGCATTATAAAAAACTTTATGGAAAAAAAAAAAATGTATTATGCCCGGCTGGTAACCTTTAACCATATTGTGAGTTTAGAGTGTTAGCTCTCGAACCCAGTCATGGCACATGCATTGTAATGTAATAAAGAATTTGTGTGTTTTGCCTTTCCAGGAGTGCTTACCAGTGGAGATTATGAGGCTATGAGTTTCAGGGTGGGTTTTGCAGTAAAAGTGTTGTCGGATTGTATCTAAGTAGAAGGGGACCAGATTTGCTGGCCACCCCAAAAATGTATACAGGAATCAGGTCAAATTCCTGGGGACAGACACGGATGTCCTGTCAAAATCCTCCCTGGAAACCAGTTATGCGACTCACCGCCAGGTCTCCCTACTTCAGCACAGAGGTAAAAGGGCGCCATGGGGATATGTGTATCCCGGGTACAGTCAGGGGTCCCTAGGTTAATGGGAGTCCCCTAGTATACTGTCACGGCCCCCTTAAACCTCCAACATCACCGTAACAATTCAGGGATATTTTCGGACTTGGCTGCGCATCAGCCGCACTTCCCGTTCAGCGCTAATGGCGCTTAACATCGAATGCGCCCACAGCACCAAAACCGGAAGAAAAACGCTGCGTCTGGCTGCATTTTTAAAAATCCCGCGGTGGCGGCCGCAGGAGACTAAAGGCGGCCGCCACTGTATGCCGTAATTCACTAGAGCCAACTACGGTATCAAGTTATTGATGGGGTTAATAAGAACCGTCTTGGAGGCAATACCACAAGATGCCGTCTACAGAAGGAGTCACAGTGGATAAGACGCCTAGAGACCATGACCCTGAATGGCATGAATAAGGAGCTTCTCCTACCTCTACCCTGCACTGCCTTCACTTGTCATTTCTGTATCTTCTTTTATTAGTCTGTGAGAGAGACTAACACTCTGCGGCCTCTTTCCAAGTGTAACACTCTGTGAGGCCCTCTCAGAGTGCAATGCTCTGCAGGTCTCTTTCTGAGTGCAACACTCTACGGGCCTCTTTCTGAGTGCAATGCTCTGTGGGCCCCTCTTGAGTGCAACGCTCTGCACATCTCCGAGTGCAATGCTCTACAGCCCTCGCTCCGAGTGTAATGCTGTGGGGCCCTCTCTCCGAATATAATGCTCTGCGGGCCTCTCTCCAAGTGTAACGCTCTGCGGGCCTCTCTGAGTGTAACGCTCTGTGAGTGTAACTCTCTGCAGGCCTCTCTCCGAGTGTAACGCTCTGCGGGCATCTCCGAGTGTAATGCTCTGCAGGCCTCTCTCCAAGTGTAATGCTCTGTGGGCCCCTCTATAGTGCAATGCTCTGCAGCGCTCTATGGCCCTCGCTCCGAGTGTAACGCTCTGTGGGCCTCTCTCCGAGTGTAACGCTCTGCGGGCCTCTCTCGAAGTGAAACGCGCTGTGGGCCTCTCCGAGTGTAACGCTCTGCGGGCCTCTCCAAGTGTAAAGCTCTGCAGGCCTCTTTCTGAGTGTAACGCTCTGCGGGCCTCTTTTTGAGTGTAATGCTCTGCGGGCCTCTCTCCGAGAGTAACACTCTGCGGGCCTCTTTCCGAGTGTAACACTCTGAAGGCCTCTCCAACTGTAACGCTCTGCGGGCCCCTCTCTGAGTGCAACGCTCTACGGGCCTATCTCAGTGCAACGCTCTGCAGGTCTCTTTCCATGTGCAACGCACTACGGGCCTCTCTCTGAGTGTAACACTGCAGGATTCTCTCCGACTGTAACGCGCTGCGGGCTTCTCCGAATGTAACGCTCTACGGGCCTCTCTCCGACTGAACGCTCTGCGGGCTTCTCCAAGTGCAATGCTCTTTTGGCCTCTCCCAGTGCAATGCTCTGAGGGCCTCTCTCCCAGTGCAACACTCTGCGGGCCTCTCCCAGTGCAACGCTCTGCGTGTCTCTCTGAGTGTAACGCTCTGCAGGCTTCTCTCTGAGTGCAAAACTCTGCGGGCCTCTCTGAGTGCAACGCTCTGCGGGCCCCTTTCAGTGCAACGCTCTGCGGGCCTCTCTCTGGAAGCTATGCACTAAGCAGCGCATTCTTGTGCCCTATTGTGCAAGCTGTTTTTCCCCCCTTAAACTCCCGGAAGAAACCAATAGGCGAAACGGGCGTCGGAGGTTCCATGTGATACCGCGCTGTCCTGCTCCTGGAGGCTCTATGTGATATCCTATCCACGTTGCTATTGCTGGTAGACTGCTGCTATTCCTGGTATGATGTGCTACAGCTGACTGAAGGACGTGCCTGGTGCTACGGACGCGCTCGGGCGGCACTAATGGAAGCATACACTGAAGCTTTCCACACCCCACGTATATGTCAGAGATGTGTTCCTGATTTATGGACACACTGTATGTTGTGAAGGGGTAGGGATCCTGGCTACAGATGCTGCGTTTAACCATTCAGGATCGTCAGTCCCTGTGTGCCCTGCTTCAACTATGCTGTGACGCCAGACCATCCAGGCTGTTTAATCTGTTTGCAGTTCATCACAGTGACAACTGCTGTATCAGCTTTATCTACCGATCATGCAGTCAAGACCTATAATTACTGTATACTCCAGGTCCCACACAGCAACTGGAGGACACTGTAGAGACGATAAGTATAATACCATTTTGTGCTTATGATGCACTTATATACACCAAGCTCATTATATTTTGCAGTTTTGAAACTGGACATTAGCCTATATATGCAACAATTATTTTTTCTTTAAGTATTTGTTACTGGACTTTCATCTTTTTTGGACATTAAATCAGGACAAGATCATTTTCAATTTATTTTTTTATTTTTCTGTTATTTGGGGCTTTACTATGCCTATTAGAATATCATACAGCTGGGCTGCCTCATTTGGACATTTCTACTTGTGTTACTTGCTCATTTGATACTACAATAATTTATTTACTTCACGTGTGGCTGTTTTGTTCTATTACTAGGCTAATACTAGGGTATTCCCAGCCTTGAGAAAGCTTGTGCCATAGCGAAACGTACGTTGGCAAGTGACGTCATCACGTCAGAGGGGCGGGACTAACGCTCGTGATCGGAGCGCTCCCGGCACCCACACAAACTCCCCAATAGAGAGTTTGTTTCAGCATTGAGCTTGAGACTGAATTATACTAAGCAGCAACCGTGTGTGCATTAGTGTGATCACTAAGCATTAGCTAGTGTGTATACAGCCACAGAACAGAAGCCCGGTGCTTGCCTTTTTTATGCTACCAGCTTCTCCTGTGTTTTTATTGTTCCTGAGTGTATGTAGACACTACTTGTGTACTACAATATTTTTTCTACCTACCTGGACTTATGGTCACTTGTGTATAGCAGATACATCCATCTAGATATCTGCATTTAGGTACAATTCAAGTGAGTGTATGTGAGTGATTGACTTGTTAACCCCCATGGTGGTCTGAATTGCTGGCCCTCCCTTCCCCCAGGGATCAGAGCAGCGACCTGCTGATACAGACTACCCTATGACTGGTGACTTTAGTCTGTCCCCTCGGAACCTACTATAGCTAACTACTCACTTGTCTCACCTACCTATATATACTTGCTGATGTGATATACATATATATACCACTCACTTTGATAGCCACAAGTGGCTGTACAGTACCTGTGACCAAGTACTTAAGGACACAGTCTCCAGGAGGCATTGATTACATCTGGCTCTACCCTGCACATATCATCAAGGGCAGTAGCCTACACTATACACTTGAGACCTGGTATTTTTTACTTTCGCTGCGCTTTTTTGGCTCCATTGAGTCTCATTTATTTGGGCACCTAGCGTCCTACTATATTTTAATATTGAGTTAAGACTCTAATAAATGGTTTTTATCGTGTACATATCACTCATCAACATATACACATATTCTTTGTTTAGTGTACTCTGTGCATCTGCTTGAGTGCTCTCCATTGGGGTCCCTTTCTCTCACAAGTATTTGTTCTATTACCAGCAGGTTTTTTTGCTAATTTGCTATTGCAACATTCTATTTCAACTCTGGCTGTTTTGTGCAAATACTGTACAACTTAATAGCCAGGCAGACATCTCTTTAGTGTGGGTGGCTCCTTCTATACTTTGAGGTTATAATTATTCTGCCCAGCTCTGTAGCAGTGTTTGCCCATAGGGTTGTGTAGTTACTATTTAGCAGGGTTTACTTATAGGATTTATCAGTTACAATTTATTATTATAGGCTTGGTCTCCAGGTATTTCATATCATTATTTTGTTTCAGTTGGGATTTATTTATATAGATAAAAAAAAATATTTCAATTCTTTATTTATTCCCTTTCTTTTGAACTTGGTTTTCAGCATCTTTAGTTAGGAGGTTAACGCTATCATTTTTTTAACTTTTTTTTATTTGTGTATCTTTTCTGTGATCACTAATAAAGTCCATTTGTTTATTTATAAATAATTTGAGTGCTATTTAGAGGACTAGCTTTTCTTCTTTTTGTTTGTTTTGTATTATATTCGTCCTTAGCACCCCCAGTGGCGTTATTTGCTTTATTTCTGGTTTTTTTTTTAAAACTTATTTTGATATACGAAGGGGTGGTTAGATTGCGGCACAATTTTGTGTGTTAAAGTGTAACTATTTGTTATATTGTGATGTCCTTGCTATTGCAATACTATTATGACATTTTATTATAGTAATTATGCGCTATTATAATATCATTGTATAAATAAAAATATACAAAATTACATACATACTGTACATTGTTACGAAAATGAAGCTTGGAAACAGCTTAAAGATCCTCAATGCTATTTAACACTGACAGGTGACCCCACTCGCCAATTTAAAAAAGAGCTTGATGATATCCTTATACAGTATATGCTTGTCAGGGGGGGATAATAACTGATCATATAGGGGGTGGTTTTATTACCAAGTGGCCCATTACACCGACATTTTATTTGCTCCCAAAAGTTCACAAGGACCTCCAAAGTCCTCCAGGGAGACCCATTGTCTCGGGGACTGGGGGTCTTTGAGAACCAATCTGCAGGTTTATCGATATCTACTCAAGACCTTTGGTAGAGACACTGCCCTCCTATTTAAGAGACATGATGGATGTCTTGTCTAGGATGAACTCAATTATTGTAGATTCGGACCCGACGTACGCGGAAGAGACTGCAGGCGTGTATCGTGTGAGAGGGAGCGGTGAGACTGTACCGCACCAATACATTCTTCTTGCCTAATCTCTGCCTTAAGATAGTAAGCCTCCATTTGTGAGCCTTGTTTATCTGTTTATAAAGTATTGTGTTTGATCTGCACTATGCCTTTATATCTCTTTGTCCGAGATGGCTGACTACCGTCACAGATTATCCAGGGCGGCTATCAACATTGGATTGGTCTCTATATTGCCTGTTAATCCCTGTTCTATTGTGAGTAGGCCTTTTTGGGTTTTATTTATTATTTTTCACTGTTGGAGCTTTATTGCACTATGTAGATTTTCAATTTTTTATGGTCCCGTTCTGCGCTCCCCTGGATTTGGAGAGTTACTTGTGTGAAGACTGCGGTATTTGGAACAGTCTCGCTGAGGGTTGAGTGAAGTCGGTTCCCTTACTACCTTAATTGCGTGCATTCACTGATTTTCTTATTATTACTGTATATTGCACACCTTTTATTTGTTATCACATATATTGGTTAATAGAGTTTTTTAATTCACATAATTATTATTTTTGGGAGTGTTTGAGTGCCATCTAGTGTTTTGTTATCTTTCAACATCTTTAGTTAGGGGATTAACAGTATAATTTTTTTAACTTTTTTTTATTTGTTTATCTTTTCTGTGATCACTAATAAAGTCCATTTGTTTATTTATACATAATTTGAGTGCTATTTAGAGGACTAGCTTTTCTTCTTTTTGTTTGTTTTGTATTATATTCGTCCTTAGCACCCCCAGTGGCGTTATTTCCTTTATTCCTGTTTTTTGTTTTTGTTTTTACTTATTTTGATATACAAAGGGGTGGTTAGATTGCGGCACAATTTTGTGTGTTAAAGTGTAACTATTTGTTATATTGTAATGTCCTTGTTATTACAATACTATTATGACATTTTATTATAGTAATTATGCGCTATTATAATATCATTGTATAAATAAAGATATACAAAATTACATACATACTGTACATTGTTACGAAAATGAAGCTTGGAAACAGCTTAAAGATCCTCAATGCTATTTAACACTGACAGGTGACCCCACTCTCAAATTTAAAAAAGAGCTCGATGATATCCTTATATATGCTTGGACTTAAGGAGTCTCTCTCATTCTCTTCTTTCCTTTTTTTCTTGATCTATAAGGGTGTAATTGGCTCTCTCGTCCCTTGTTGGTTCACTTTTTTTATGTGTAGATTTTTCTCTATGTGTTGATTTATTAGCCTTGTTAACCTTAGTAAATTCTCCATGTTGATTATCCTGTTTTGGTCTTGTATCTCTTGAACTAGATCTATCTTTCTCAGTCCCATTTTTACTATGGTATGATCTATGATGTTCATTGTTACCCCTATATTTGGGTCTCCCTTGATCCCATTTCTTATGGAAGCTTTTATTCTTTTTCCAATCTCTCTCTTCATGTTTCAAGTAATCCTCCTAATCTCGCTGAAATATCCCTGATTTATTAGTATTAACTTCTTTAGCTAGAGTATCTAATTTTTTCTGTAGTTTCAGATCTTTATCTCTGAATTCTGGGGTATTTTCCATTGGGGTGAGTTTTTCCTTGATGGCGCATCAATCTCTTCATCAAGTATTTTTAAATGGATTCTTTGTTGTTTTAATGCCAATTCTATTAATTCAAAAGAACATCTATCCAAAACAGCATTCCAGCTGTTCAGAAATTCTGTATCCTCTAAATCAAATGAGGGTTTCTTTAAAACCCTCAACCCCCTTGGAATCCTACCACACTCTTTATACTTGTCCAGAAAAGTGACATCTAGCCATTTCCTTGTGTCTTTTATCATAATTCTTTCTAATTTAATAAATTCTGTTTCCAGCATTTTCTCTATATCATCATCAGCTATTGTCTCTTCCACAGGTGGGTCATCAGAGTTCACATATCTCAATAATCTCTTTCAGAAAACATTAGATGTACCACTGTTGGTGTCCATACTAGATATAGGATAGATAAGCAGCCCAAACACCAGAAAACAAAACAATTGTGCAGCAAAAAGGTGTAAACTAGGCGCTACGCCCTAAATATATCAAGTGACAAAATGTGATATAAAAGTGCAATATAATGACTCACAAGTGGAAAGAAAATCAAATGTAATACCCCTGTGCTTCAACCCTCTGGTGGGGTTGTTTTCACTTATCCCCAAAGAGTAGAACTTGTATCACACGATCCAGGGGGAGCATAGGGAAAAAAACATAAAAAATGCTCTAAGTGCAGATGTATAAACAGTGCTGGGAATAACCCTATAAAGCTTGGCTCCTGTGTTATTCCTCCTCACAAGAAGATAGTAGTTTTCAGGCAATTGAAATCAATATACTGATGGGTGTGTGTCACTGGCTTCGGTACTTCACGGGATGTACCCCGGGATGTCGTCACTTCCGGCCGCGGCATTACAGCGGATCGTAGGTGTATGCGTGGAGTACCCAGGAGTCCTCTTCCCCAGCTGCGTCACGTTGTAGGTGGTACAGCTCTACGCGTTTTGCCTGTTCATTGAATCGGTTTCCTCAGGAGTGTACCTATCCCTATCTCATGTCTGCTATATATACTGCATATATTAAACAATTAAGCAATAAAAAACTAATCTGCATATAATTAAACAATTACAATAAAAGGCCTGTTCTGCATAATCGAGGAGTGGATACGTGGGGATACCCTAAACAGGGGAAATATCTAATACAAATTGATATAATAATAATGTCAATTTAGGATATTCATACATCATTAATATATTTACACAGAGAAAATCTTACATCAAGGTGTAGCAACATAATGACAATAACTATTGGCCACATTAATCAGGGTGTAACAGGGGAGTAATCCCTGTTCAAGTAATGTGCCTTTAATCTAGCAGTGTGGTGGTTAACTGCTGGTAGTCAATTAATAAACACCACCTGCCTGATTTAGATTGCTTACAAAAGCCTGTCTGTTGAGACAGGAAGTGTCTCCTTAGCTCATACCTGAGCTGAACTTGGGAGAGAGAGCAAAGATTGTCTTTGACTCTCACAACAGTCTTGAGCCCTGCCAGAAGAAACAGCAGAGCTGCTGACAAGACACAGGGAAAACTTCTAAACCTGAATGCTGACACACCCTGAGGGAAGGGAGCTGAACCAGGAACAGAGGAGATTTTCCCTCCAAGGAACAGATAAGACTTTCATTCTTAAGAGACTTCTTATATCTGCTTATTTCATGCTATATGTTTGGGTCTTGGAGACATGCTTAATTAAGGGAGTTGTGGATTGCATGGTATTTCACTAGGACTACTCCCAAGTGAATAGAAGCTTTGTTTCCCCCTTGTTTGGATGGTTTCCTAATGTTAAGGAAAAGGCACAATAAAGCCTCATTATAATTTCACCTTATAAAGTCTCCAATTGTGTACCTCTGTGAACGTCCGTCTACACAGGGATTTATACTAGGTGTTCATTTCAATGTGCAATACAATGATGTTATTGAGAGAACAAATGGATCATTCTTACTGATAGTTTATACGTGGGACTGATTACACTAGTAATCACATATTGAATATATAATTTATTGAAACCCCTCGTCACTAAATACAATACCAAACAATCTATAATGGGGAATTCATAATCATAATTTAAGCATAATATTATTATCCCTGACATCTCATATATAATTACTAAAGAGCATCCTGGATAACAATACAAAATAGGGTAACCTCTTGGATGTTACAATTGAACTCACAATATAACAAAGGGAGACAAGAGAAGGAGAGAGAGGCAGGCATTAGTGACATCACAAAAAGGGTACAATATCAATTTCCATATTTAAACCCCTCGGGGATAATGTCTTCATTTTGTGTATCCAAAATGTTTCCCTCTTTCTTAATTCCACATTTCTATCCCCCCCTCTCCAATGTTGCAGAACGTGTTCAAGCCAGCACTATCTCCCTGATGGAATTTGGCAAAATGATTCAAAAACTTTTTTAGTGACGAGGGGTTTCAATAAATTATATATTCAATATGTGATTACTAGTGTAATCAGTCCCACGTATAAACTATAAGGAAGAATGATCCATTTGTTCTCTCAATAACATCATTGTATTGCACATTGAAATTAACACCTAGGGGCCTATGCAGAGAGCTCCGAATACAAGGTGTTCGCCATGTATTCGCCAAATTTGGTGACCTGTATTCAGAATGGTGTGAGATCGTGGCGAGTTTTGTGAAAATCGCCAGGTGAATTTTTAGGTGACAGAAATCCGCCGATGTGTTGGCGAGAAGTGTTTTTTTTCAGCAGATCGCCATTTTTTAAATTTTGTCATATGCAGGGAGGCACTTTCAGATGTGTTCGCCAGATCGGCAGTCCGTGTTAGCGTTTTATACGCCAAATGTGCACGTCACAAAAAAGCGGCAGTAACCGTGCCTTCACATGGCGAGAAGTGCTGGCAGTGCGTTTAATAAATAAATAAACTGCTGACATGTGTAAAGCACTTGTTAGATGTTTTAACTCTTTCCCCTCGAATGTCTGAGTATGTCAGACAACATAGTTTTGTACTTAAGGTCCAATGTCGCATTTAACCGGCATTGTCCACGCAGCATTACTGACCCCCCTCCCTCCCCCCAAGCCCAGCAGCTGATCGCGATGTGAAGCCCTGCACTCCGCAGCAGTACTGACCCCCCTCCCTCCCCCCAAGCCCAGCAGCTGATCGCTATGTGAAGCCCTGCACTCCGCAGCAGTACTGAGCCCCCCCCCCCTCCCCCCAAGCCCAGCAGCTGATCGCGATGTGAAGCCCTGCACTCCGCAGCAGTACTGACCCCCTCCCTCCCCCCAAGCCAACAGCTGATCGCGATGTGAAGCCCTGCACTCCGCAGCAGTACTGACCCCCCTCCCCCAAGCCCAGCAGCTGATCGCGATGTGAAGCCCTGCACTCCGCAGCAGTACTGACCCCCCTCCCTCCCCCCAATCCCAGCAGCTGATCGCGATGTGAAGCCCTGCACTCCGCAGCAGTACTGACCCCCTTCCTCCCCCCAAGCCCAGCAGCTGATCGCGATGTGAAGCCCTGCACTCCGCAGCAGTACTGACCCCCCTCCCCCCAAGCCCAGCAGCTGATCGCGATGTGAAGCCCTGCACTCCGCAGCAGTACTGACCCCCCTCCCCCAAGCCCAGCAGCTGATCGCGATGTGAAGCCCTGCACTCCGCAGCAGTACTGACCCCCCTCCCTCCCCCCAAGGCCAGCAGCTGATCGCGATGTGAAGCCCTGCACTCCGCAGCAGTACTGACCCCCTCCCCCCCAATCCCAGCAGCTGATCGCGATGTGACGCCCTGCACTCGGCAGCAGTACTGACCCCCTCCCCCCAAGCCCAGCAGCTGATCGCGATGTGAAGCCCTGCACTCCACAGCAGTACTGACCCCCTCCCTCCCCCCAAGCCCAGCAGCTGATCGCGATGTGAAGCCCTGCACTCCGCAGCAGTACTGACCCCCCTCCCTCCCCCCAAGGCCAGCAGCTGATCGCGATGTGAAGCCCTGCACTCCGCAGCAGTACTGACCCCCTCCCCCCCAAGCCCAGCAGCTGATCGCGATGTGAAGCCCTGCACTCAGCAGCAGTACTGACCCCCTCCCCCCAAGCCCAGCAGCTGATCGCGATGTGAAGCCCTGCACTCAGCAGCAGTACTGACCCCCCTCCCTCCCCCCAAGCCCAGCAGCTGATCGCGATGTGAAGCCCTGCACTCCGCAGCAGTACTGACCCCCTCCCTCCCCCCAATCCCAGCAGCTGATCGCGATGTGACGCCCTGCACTCGGCAGCAGTACTGACCCCCCTCCCGCCCCCCAAGCCCAGCAGCTGATCGCGATGTGAAGCCCTGCACTCCGCAGCAGTACTGACCCCCTCCCTCCCCCCAATCCCAGCAGCTGATCGCGATGTGACGCTGTAAGGTTAAAACTGTCTTCTGGAATTGATAAGGTTAAAAAGAATACGCTGGCCTTGCTATTTTCACGGGAGGCTATCGTAAATAGCTGCAGACCAACTGTTCAATGCCTGTCAAAATATTGTTAAAACAGAGGATAGGGCTGCCTTATAAGTCACCATTGTATATGTCTCTTGCTCAGCAGTTAAATGTTTTAAGCTCTACAGAAAAGGCATTATGTGAAGGATACATGTAAATTTAGATGTGTACCCATATTTGTAACAGATGACAACTGTATTTTTGTCCCTGCCTTGTGTATAAATACCTGCTTGTGAACCATTAAAATTTAGTTGTGACAATTCAACCACTAGCTTCCTTGAATTTTCACAGCTCCGAGCTCGTATATGCTACGCTAATTGAAAGCATCCCATATCTGTTGCGTTTCAGTAGCTCCCGGGAGAAAAGGTTTTGCTTGCCCTAGAAGGACCTGATCTGTAGAGATCTAACAGTTTTGGTGACAGAAGTGGAATTTCGCACAGGAAAAAGGGTGAGTAAAGATTCTTTTTATTTGTTTCTCACCTTTTCCTCTGCGAAACTAAACAACCTAAATTTATAAGGGCAAAAGAACATAAGGTGAGAGTCCTTATTGTTTAATCGTGGGTAAGTCCCTTTAATCAAGGGTAAGTCCCCGATTTATGTAACAAAGGGTGAGAGTCCCTTTTGGTTTTATCGAGGGTAAGTCTGTGATTAATGTAACAAAGGGTGGGTCCCTATTGTTTAATCAAGTGTACAGTAAGTCCCTGATAAGTAAAACGGACAGTATATGATTTCAAATAGCATGGCAATTTAAGTTAAGTTAAGTTAAGATTGTTTAAAGTTAAGTTAACATAAGGATTGTTTAATGTTAAGTTAAGGTATTGTTTAAAGTTAAGTTAATAATGATTTATTAATACGTGCGCATAAAGTGTTAAGATTTCTTTCCTGTATAAACTCATTATGGGCACTAACATTTTGTCATCTAATGAACTTACACTAACCTGTCAGCCCTCGCACAAACCTCTCCCTCACTGTCAGTGGCAAAATCAGCTGTCTCTCTCTCTCGCCTGTACAGTATGTATTGTAATAAGCAGCTGCAAGTAGCCCCCACCTTTTTTCCTCCAGCTATTTTTACACAGGCATAGGAATGTAACAAAATCGTGAATCGCAGCATGCCTCTTAGGAAAAACGAACATGCAAACTCAAATTATTTGTGCAACATTAACTGAGTATGAGTATATATTAAGTTTAAATTAATAATATTTTCCTGTCTGAATTGAAAAGTGGAAAACAAGAGTATAACAGGTATAGGTTTCTTTTTCCCTCAGAATGTTTTATTTTTAAGTATGGATATGGTAAAAAAAAAGGTTGATTGATTGAGTAATCCCTGTATGTGTGCTTGTAAGAATCTGGGTGAATTCTATCTATGTGAAAGTGTTATTTGCATTGAATAATAAGAATACTGGTTTATTGTATGTATACAAAATCACTATTCAGTACTTGCAAATGATTCTAAAATAAGAATATAATTAATTGCTCATGATTGAAATTTAATTTTTAAAAGGTGTACACCACCACAATAATATAAACTAATTTAAAGTTTTGGGTATCTGTGGAGAAAAAGAATAAAGAAAGGATGAATTATTTTTGTAAACAGTCCAGTCACTGGAATAATAAGGATGTTTATCGTACTGGCCAGGCGATTTATTTCCTTAACCAGAATTATAATTCTTTTCCTCTAAATCTCCACAGATAAAATCAGGTGAATATCTTATATAGAATAACAGGGGAAATATATTCTAGACACAAAGCTAACTAGAAGCTCAGCATTTTAAAAATTAGTTTAAAAAAAAAAAAAAGAAGAAGTTAATTATGATATGAAAAAAAAAAAAAAAGGATATCTTTATTAATTTATTCTGCAGGATCAAACTGTTTTGTTTTCCTATTTATTAAAATAGGTGAGAAAATATGTGTCTGTTATATTTTGTAAAAACTGGTTGAATGTGTGAAAGAAGCGTAAAATTCTGTTTGTTTTGTATCTGCGCTCTGTGCTCTTTTTGTGTATAACCAGTAACTAAACTATCTAAAAGTATATGTTAAAGCCTACAATTTTCTGTTTAACAAAGATCCAGTTTTAAGTTTTGAATACCAGAGACATTGTCGGGCTGTGTGAAGAGCTGCATATTTCAAGCTGTCCCAAATTGTATTGCAGTAACCAGTAATTAACCATTTTTTTTCTGTTACAAGGTTTTGGCAGGAAGCCCAGAGAGTTATTTGAGCTTGTTATATGGCTTGAAATGGAAAAAGGTGTAAATTGATTAATATAGAGTTCAAATAAACAGAGGACAGTAACCCAAAATGAGCACTCTAAACACCTGGTGGGTGGGTAACGAAGTGGTTATAACTTAAATCTTTAATATCCGTGTAAAATAATGGGGATTAAAACAAATATTAAACGCTCAGACCCTATAGTATGAACACAATGTAATGTTCTGGATCACTGATGAACTGCATAGAATCACTAGTGTATTGCAGTGGGAACAGGTGGATAAAGTAACCACTAGTCCAATGTAATCAGCACAGAAACTCTAGTGCTGAGCCATGTATAAGTGTGCAGACCCCGAAATAGCAGTAAAGCAACGTACAAGGAAAACGGCCCCTGACCAGGTCTGCCAGTATACTAATAATAATAATAATAGCATGTTCTTCTATAGTGCTGCTGGTTGTGCGCAGCGCTTTGCGGAGACATTTTTGCAGGCACGGGTCCCTGCCCCGTGGAGCTTACAGTCTACGTTTTTGGTGCCTGAGGCACAGGGAGATGGAGTGACTTGCCCGGAGTCTCGGGGAGCCGACACTGGGAGTTGAACCAGGCTCCCCTGCTTCAAGCTCTCAGTGCCAGTCGGTGTCGTTGCTCACTGAGCCGCTCTGTCTCATATACTAGAGGGTTCTCTATGGAATTATTTTTCTGCAAAGTTGATCAAATATTTAATATTTTATCATTTTTAACCATCTTTTTCTCTCAAATGTGTCCCACCTTTAAATCTGTGTCTATAAGTTTTTATGCTACAGGTTGTTCTTTCAGCAAATCAGATGCTATTTTGTGTTCTAAAAGTTTCTGTCAGAAGACTATAGCAGATTATATTTATATTCAGTAGGGTTCTTTTGAGATTTTTTTATGAAAATTTTATACCCAAAGGTTTTAGGTTACTTTTGCTATACATCAAGCAATTCCATTAAGGTTATGCTTTAAATGCTGTTATCCTTTATATGATATTGTTCACATGTAATACAAGTGAACAAAAGGAGGGTGTTATTGCTGTTATTATTGCTGGCTGCCCCTGAAACCATATGGCAAGGGCTGAGAGTGTCAGCTCTTGGCTCTTGGGTGTAATTGTAACGGATTTTCTGGCCTGACCCACCCAATCTCATATTGGCCCCTGTGGTCTAAGCAGCCCCCATTAGTGTAGTGTCTGGTGGTGCACCTGTTGGCAACAGGACTCCTTAGTCTCCCGTATGATGGTGTGTGGGGATTGCCAACCCAGACAGGCAGCTGAGGTACTGTACTTGAGTCGTACCTATATCCAGTGCAGCGCCTCCATCTCATCAGGATCCCAGCGTCCGCTTGTGGATGGTCCTGGTGAGGAACTCCTCTGTGGTGCACCCCTCGGTGCAATCACTCCCATCCATACATAGGGCACCTCACCAGGGTGTGAGGGCAAACCTCCATAATTACTGCTGGCATGCCCATAACTTACCAGGCCTTACTGTCAGCAGGAGAGATGACTGTAGCCATTTTACAGCATGGTTACATAATATTGTACCTTACTATGTTGCCTGTAATTTTTCCTTTTTATACCCCCACATGGGTATAAACTAGAAACTGTGGATGTAGGGTTAACTGTGTAAGCCCAGTGGGCTAGTTAATGCATTCTCTGTGTATTCCCTTTGCCTCATGGGCCTGCAGCTGTCTGTGCAGGCTTATAAGTGGATTGCCTTGTATGGGTGGCCCCTTATGAGAAATAGCTGCACAGAATATGCTTATGAGAACAGAGTCTCCTGGCACGAGGGGAAAGGGAGGTGATATTTTGGCCTGTCTTGTCTGCCAGCAAGGTATTCTTAGCTGGTGTCCTAGAGAAGAGAAGGTTTTAGAACCCCACATGATAGGTGCAAATAGTGGAGTGCAAGCTCTTGTGTCTACATGTTTGTTTTATGAGTTCTAAGCCTGCAATGCATTGTGTTTGTCCTGTGATTTAAACCCAGGTTGGTGAATTGGCATGTGAATTACATGTGAATAAGCATTCCAATGCCCCAGCTCAGATATAAATGGCCTGAAAGTGAACTGACCTTGTTATTTTCTATGTCATATTCCCTTAGCGGAACTGTGAAATTTCTTGTGTGTCAGTTTTAGGAGGATATTTGGGTGGAAATATAATTATTTTGGTTGCAGGAGTTGTGGGGCCAAAGTGCTGTAAGTCACTTAATTTACCCCAGAAAGCAGGCATGATTTGACGGAACGCAGTGTGAATTACACCAGGGCCTCCCTGTGCCCCCCAGACTCCTGGATTTCGAGTCCAAATCTCCCCAAGTTATTTTCCTAATAAGTATAAGGTCCCCCAAAGTATATTCTCTGTTTCTTGTGTTTTCAAGGTCTTATCCGAATGAACCACCGTTTATTTTTCAGCCTGTTTAGCCTTGTGATTGATCCCTTAAATATAAAGGTGTATTTGGCCTAGCCTAATGTGACAATCAGATATAATTTTCTCTCATGGGAAGACCAATGGTCACCCTAGGTACCTTGTAGATTTGATGTTGTATGATTATGTTCTAAAACAGACGATATTAATCAGCATCTATTGTGTGAAACTAATGCAATTGTCTGAGTGTCTCATGTCCAGGTGCAGTCCTTCCAATTAGATGAAGATAAAGGTGACGCAAAAGCGCTTTTCATCTAAAGTGGAGAGGCCTATTCCAGATTCTACCCAATCAGAGTATTTTTCCTGGATCCATGTTACACAAGTGCACCCACAGTCGCTTCAAAATTAATCCTCAACAAAGGAGGGATGGCCTAAAGACACAGCCGTTCTCAGTTGGTGTTTTGGTTCATAAGAAAACCCGGCACTAACCAAAAAAAGGAGAAAAGTTCATAAGAAGAAAAATCGGACCTCAACATATGAACTTTGAACTTTTTAATAACCTTTCTTTTTACAGGTTTTATTATTTTATTACAATGTTTATTCTATTAGGTCTATATACTGTAAGTGGTGTCCACATAAAGACGATAGGGTAGTAACAAGAATATTTTGTTATATAATAGAATCCTGGTAAACAAAGCCCACATCTTAGTGCAATATATCCCAATGTACTATACATACCCAATAAATTGCACCCCAGGAACACGAGAGTTATATTTAACCCCTTGGAAAAAGACAAGATGCTATAAGATATTTGTAGAACTATATATATATGAAATTGATTATGAAGGGAGTAGAAATACAAGTTTACCCTAGGGAAATTATTGACTCTGTGATAGAAGGATAGATAAATTATTATCCTGCAACTAGACCAGGTTATGTTATTTGGGAAAGTGGTTCCAGTGTTTGAAGGTAGAGATGAGGGTTGGGATTTGTTGGGACTTGGTGGTTAGATTATTTCGCTGGGAGCGAAGCTAGTGGATGTTTTTGTATGTGTGTCTGTCCTACTCATTACTCTCTGTGTTATGAACAGCAAAACTTTGGTCCTGAAGTGCGTTGCAACCCCCCCACCGATGCTATGTCTCTTTTTGGTGATGAAGATATCAGCAGTCCCCCAGAAGAAGAGACCGGAAAAAAAGAAATCAACTGAAGGAATCAAGTTATGTACTATGGGACTATTTTTTTTGGTCCGGCAGGACTATGATATGGTTAACTGTTCTTTAAAAAGACTGTCTCTAAAGGAAGAGGGGGCTGAGAAGATTGGAAAAGAGGAAGGTGGGGAGGTCACCCAAGGGCGTGTGTCAACCACAAGGAAAGGATCACAAGTCAACCATTTTGCCTATGGCAGCCATTTTGTCTGTTCCGATATTCTGAGTAAATGTAGTATGTAAGATGTATGTGTTGGGCAGTCGCTCCTAGGAAATATTAACCCACACCAACCCCCGCTTATGATTAGAAATAGAATTTAAATAATGTTCATCATACCTAAGCAAAGAATACGAAATTGAAAGGCATTAATTATTAAAAATAGCTCAGTTAAGAGAGTAGTGGGAAGTCTAATACCCTGTTAGGAATGTATGATTTATATGCAAAAGGGGATTTTTCAGTAGTCAATATAAATGTTGTTTTTCATGATACTAAAAGACGCTATTTTTAAGGTTCAGCAATAGATAAGGACAGTAGTTTTGCAAAATTGTATTGCATTGGGTTATCTGATGGCAGCACAAGGAGGGGTTTGTAAATTAGTGGGTAAAGAATGCCGTTCTTATATTAACACCCAATCAAAAAAGTTTACACCATGATATGGATACTCTAGCAGAAATTTAATCTAGAATGCGAGAGGAAACAAAAGAGTTTGATTTTACATTTGGCCTTGAAAATTGGCTCGATGTATTGGGAATTAAATTCTTTTCGGAATTAGGATAATCGCAGGTTTATTACTCTGTGTGTATGAATTAATCTAGATGGCTAAAAGTGTAATCAGCTCTATTTTTTGCCAAAGAAAGATGTTTCTGCTTCTAGCTCGACCATTATGTATATACCTCCCACAAAGAGAGCGGGAAATACCAATAGTCTTGGTACTCGTCAACCACCCATATGTTCATCTCTGACGAGATACCTAAAAGAGATAGGTTTCTGCAGGCACATGGTCTCTTGGAGGTTTCTTCCTTGGAGTTTTTCCTCTCCTGAGTGGTTTGCAGAAGAATAAATGGGACTGGTCAATTGGTTTGTTCTTTCAGAACAAAAGGAGGGGATGTAAGGTTAAAACTGTCTTCTGGAATTGATAAGGTTAAAAAGAATACGCTGGCCTTGCTATTTTCACGGGAGGCTATCGTAAATAGCTGCAGACCAACTGTTCAATGCCTGTCAAAATATTGTTAAAACAGAGGATAGGGCTGCCTTATAAGTCACCATTGTATATGTCTCTTGCTCAGCAGTTAAATGTTTTAAGCTCTACAGAAAAGGCATTATGTGAAGGATACATGTAAATTTAGATGTGTACCCATATTTGTAACAGATGACAACTGTATTTTTGTCCCTGCCTTGTGTATAAATACCTGCTTGTGAACCATTAAAATTTAGTTGTGACAATTCAACCACTAGCTTCCTTGAATTTTCACAGCTCCGAGCTCGTATATGCTACGCTAATTGAAAGCATCCCATATCTGTTGCGTTTCAGTAGCTCCCGGGAGAAAAGGTTTTGCTTGCCCTAGAAGGACCTGATCTGTAGAGATCTAACAGACGCCCTGCACTCCGCAGCAGTACTGACCCCCTCCCGCCCCCCAAGCCCAGCAGCTGATCGCGATGTGAAGCCCTGCACTCCGCAGCAGTACTGACCCCCCTCCCTCCCCCCAAGCCCAGCAGCTGATCGCGATGTGAAGCCCTGCACTCCGCAGCAGTACTGACCCCCTCCCTCCCCCCAATCCCAGCAGCTGATCGCGATGTGAAGCCCTGCACTCCGCAGCAGTACTGACCCCCCTCCCTCCCCCCAAGCCCAGCAGCTGATCGCGATGTGCAGCCCTGCTCTCCGCAGCAGTACTGACCCCCTCCCCCCAAGCCCAGCAGCTGATCGCGATGTGAAGCCCTGCACTCCGCAGCAGTACTGACCCCCCTCCCTCCCCCCAAGCCCAGCAGCTGATCGCGATGCATCCATATAAAGAATTGTGTATAGTTCAATAGTGTAATGTACACTATCATAACATGTATTTGCTTGAGTCATATGTGATTTTTAAATTGTCCGTAACCTTCATTGTTATTATTATTTAAGCTTTACCCATATATGTATGTTCTAACGGCAATATCAAAAGAAGTTGAAGATTATCATAACCTATTGCACACATTGCACAGGAGTGTGTTTTGAAAATAGTTATTGCGGTCATGTACTGTACGAATGCAATCTACTGCCTAATATGAAGAGTACAGTACAGCAGTACACTATGTGATGTGTTCAAAGTTCTGTTTAATTAAGCAACAATCAGTTCAGGTTTATTGCAGTGCTATTCTTGAATATATTATGACAGTGGAGCAACTGAATATATATGGATGAAATTTGTGTGAGTGGTGTAGTAGTGATTGGTAACATAACCAGTCATACTGTATAAACATGTGAACAAGGAAACTTATCTAATAGTGGCGCTCTATATAAATCTACTAGCTATACATGTGATCGTAGTGATAATAATAATCAAAAGGTGATACTTATGCAAACACATAAAACAGGTGCTGCTATGACCCGGTGAGGATTGCTCTGTCAGTCCTCGTGTTGAGAAGTAGGGATGAATCTCCGGGAAGCGCAGGGATATGTGAAAACAAAAATATATAGATAGTGCAATATTGCTGTGACAAATTAAATAAATTGGCTGATCTAATGCAGATGTACTCACAAGTGTGAGAAGGTTATAGGCACGTAAAGGTGTCTTTCTCAAAGTATGGATATCACACTGTAGTCAGGAAATCAATCTCAGCCCCATATAGAATCCAAGAGACCTTAAAGAAGGCTGGACATAGCACAGACTGTATACCAAGAATTTATAAAAGGTAAGTGAAAGGTATTACACTCACATGATTTCAAAAGTTTAAAAGCATTTCGATCACACGCAGTGGATCTCAGCAGCCGGATAGATGGTGTATCTGGTTCCCCTCCTTCCGTGGCGTGCGTGTCACTGGTTTGCGTTCCAACTGCACAGGAAGTGATGTCATCGGCTTCCAGGGGTTCAGGCCAGTAGTACAGATGTCACTCTACGCGTTTCACCTCTTCGGTTTCATCAGGAGTGACTTTGTGATGAATATGGGATACATATATACCCCTAACTTAGTTCCCATTGGTGAATGGCTAACTAGATTTTAATTGCACTGCTTTCTCCCCCTCTGCTCTGCCCACAGATGGTCTGTCCCCAGACTATCTTACTACCCAGCATACATTGCCATTTCTTTTCCACCATTCCTCTGGACTCGTGAGTACCTCGCTGTAACCCCTGTAATGGTGCTGCAGGATTATCTTTTCACCTCCCTTTACTACTAAGCACACACAGAGATACCTACACCTCTACACAAGAAACTGTATTTACCTACATTCTCCAAAATAAAGTAAGAAAAGAAACTGACCTTGTCGTGCTTGGAAAAGAGGGCGAGTTTACATTATCTGAGCTAAGTCATCCTACACGTGACCCTCTGGCTTCCAGAATAGTGAAAAGATATCGTGTGCCTTACAGACACTTACAGGAGCTGCTACTCCAGACTCCATGATAAACAGAGCAGCCTCTACAGCAGTACAAGCAAGCAGCTTACACAGCTAATTTAGAGCAGCCTCTATAGCAGTACAAGCAAGCAGCTTACACAGCAAACTGCACAAAGCCTGCAGCCTTAACAGACAAGCAGCAGCCTACACTACACAGCAGCTTTGCAACAAACAGTGCTGCTCACACAAAACCTAACTGCCTTTTCTCTGTCTGAGTTCACCCTCTGCACAGCCCCATAGTGAGGAGCCACCATCTCACCTACCCCTGCGCACGGGCCCATGGCTAGCGCCATCAAGGGCCACGCTACCGGACACCCGCCAGGACACGGGTCAGAGCCACCGGACACCTGTGAGTACAGCTACCCCTACGCTGCACGCTGCAGGACACCGCTCGGCATCATCTGAGACAGACGCCCATCGCTGACAAGGTAAAAGACCGCACGCCACACGCACTGGCAAAAGGCCTACACACACCTACAGCATGGCAGAACTCAGAGCCTCACCAGACATCACGCAGGAAAGCGATCACTCAGACACAGAGACCGCTCCGCAACTGCATCAGGCGCAGACAGACGCAAGGCCTAAACGGACAGTCACACTGACACAAAAGGCCCGCGAAAAATATGAGACTGACATTGGAGCGCACCGCGCTAAATTAGAGTTGGCCTGGGAAACAACCGCATTGGAGTTACGCAATGTTGTTAGTATTGGCGATAATGCACAACAGCTCGCGCAGGCAATTATTCAAATAAAGTCTGATCACTCGTGCTACCAAGGGCTGTCAGAAACATACATCACCTACTTGACCAGAACCAACACCGGCGAAAGCCTGCAAGAAAGAGACTTACAAAACAACATTGATCTTGCACGTGACAGCCGCGTGCGGGCCGCCATCACAGATGCGCAAAGCGTGAGAAAAAAGCTCCTCCTGGAGACCGCATCACAGCACTCAAGCACATCCAGACACTCACCGAGATCAGCAAGATCAGCAAGATCAGCGCAATCTCACGCGTCAAGCGCAAGCGCAAACGCTACCAAGGCGCGAGCCACCGCAGAGGCCGCACGTGTCAGGGCCGAATATAGTCGCAGAGAGGCAGCCGTAAGGGCAGAAAGAGCGCGCATAGAAGAGGAGAAGCAGATTGCTGTTAATGCCGCCGCCGCTGCTACCGCCGCCGCTGCCAATGCCGCTGCGCATAAAAAGGCCGAATTAGACGCGGATCTAGAGGCACTTAATCAAGAGAAGGAAGCCGCTGCCGCCATAGCCCAAGCCGAAGTCCTAGAAGCAGCCGCACAACAGGATGGCGGGGAGCAACTGTACAGACGGATAGCCTCAGAGGATTCAGCCCAACGCACTGAAAACTACGTAAGGAGACACTGCAGTGTAAACACCAGCGCATCATCTCAACACGGAGGGAGTGACTCTACGGACACCGAAGACTTGCTAACCCCACGAGGAGAAGACGCTGCTCTGTCAGTGGTGCATGCTGCCTGGGATAGCCACAGCCGCAACAGTGATCCACACGCCAGCACGCACACGGATGCACCACAACAGGCTCGCAATCCAGGTACACCCACGCGGGAGAAAACAGCCCCTCACACTGGCAACCAGCCATCACGCGTCCACGCCAAGGAAGAGGCGACCGCACAGACCCTCCCAGCAACTACCTCAGAACGGGACAGGCACGCCGATGCCTCATGCCTGACAGTCATAGCCAAGTATATGATCCGGCGCGACCTGGTGCAAGCAGGGCTCATCTGCTTCGACGACCGTCCTGAGAACTACCGGACGTGGAAGTTCACGTTCAAAGACGCAATCGACAGCTTGGACTTCTCAGCAAGGGAGGAGCTCAACCTACTATTCAAGTTCCTGGGGAACGAATCCAGGGAGCACGCGAAGAGACTTCGGACGGCAAACGCGCACCAGCCCCAAGTAGGTCTTGACCTAGTGTGGGAAAGGCTAGAAGAGTCCTACGGCAGCCCTGAAGTGTCACGCTGCGCTCACCACAAACAGGACGGAAGACCGCGGGGCTGAGGTGGGGTTGTATAGGCACCGACCAACAACCACGCAGTCCTGTCCGGAATGCGTAGTCCTAGTCGTACCGCGTCGTAGGGTTGGAGAGGTCAGGGTAGTCAGGGTACTTGCCGTGTTCCAGGGTTGGAGAGTCTGGGTAGGTAGAGTTTCGTAGCCAAGGTCCTGGGTAATAGAAGGTAGAATAGTCGAATAACGAAGCCGGGGTCAAAGCGCTGGAGATTGTAGAAATCCAAGTAACAGGCAGGGTCAAACAGGACAGACAAAAGTTCAAGACAAGACTAGACAGCAGCGGTGAGCACAATGCATAAACAGGAGTTTATGCTCAGTAATGAAGGACAGGCAGAAGCAGCCTGCAATTAGGTTTTCCTGATGCTAGGTCTGGTTGCCGAGCAACCCGCGCGCGTGCGCGATGCGCGTCGCGACGTGATGAAGTCATGCGGCTTACTCAGCAAGTCTCCGCCTGTGGGAGACTCCAGCAGCTCCCTCGCGTTCTCCTGCCTCCTGGTTGCCGAGCAACGCGTGCGCGATGCGTCTCGCGGATCTCCGCCATCACGCTGCTGCGCCTGTACTGCCCTGGCAGTGCGTGGGCGCATGACTCTGCCCCGTGGTGCTTCCCTGAGTCGGTCTCCGCGCGGATCAGAGGCAAGTGTGACAGTATCCCCCCCTTGAGGGGAGACCTCCGGGCGAAACAGAGATGGTTTCTCAGGATACCTACGGTGGAAGGCAGAGATGAGGCGGTTGGCATGTACCTGATGATGAGGAATCCACTCTCTCTCCTCTGGGCCATAGCCTCTCCAGTGTACAAGATATTGTAATCCTCCTCTGGATATTCTGGAGTTGAGAATGGTCTGAACCTCGTATTCTTGTTGGCCCTCTACCAGTATGGTTTGCGGAGGTTCAGATTGTCCTTTGGAGGATGAGTCTTGATGATAAGGTTTGAGAAGGGATGAGTGAAATACAGAAGGAATCCTCATATTTTTTGGCAGTTCAAGCCGATAGGCTACTGGGTTGATCCTTTTGGTGATGCGGAAAGGGCCGATAAAGCGTGGTGCCAGTTTGGGTGAAGCTACCTTTAGCCGAATGTTTTTGGTAGATAACCAAACCCTTTGTCCTACAGAGTACCCTGGGACCTCTCTTCGGTGACGATCCACTTGTCTCTTGTGTAATATACCAGCGTGCTGTAGATTCCGATGGATCTTCTGCCATAGGTTTTGTAAGTGGCGAATCCTGTCCTCTGCGGCCGGGACTCCAGACTTGGAGATGAGGGAAGGAAGTGCCGACGGATGGAAGCCATAGTTGACCATAAATGGTGACTGTTGGGATGATTCGTTCTGTAGATTATTGTGGGAGAATTCTGCCCATGGGAGAAGTTCCGCCCAGTCGTCCTGAGTGTCAGCGATAAAGCACCTCAAAAACTGTTCCAGAGACTGATTGGTGCGTTCCGTCTGTCCATTGGTCTGGGGGTGATATCCTGATGAAAAGTGTAGAGTAACGTCCAGATTTTTACAAAACGCCCTCCAGAACCGGGAGATGAACTGGGATCCTCTATCGGACACTATGACCTGAGGGGACCCATGTAACCTGAAGATCTCCCTGATGAAAACTTCGGATAACATTGGTGCAGTGGGTAGACCCTTCATAGGGATGAAGTGTGCCTGTTTGGAAAATCTGTCCACCACCACAAGTATTGTGTCCATGCCTCTAGATTTAGGCAACTCAACGATGAAGTCCATCGATATATGTGTCCATGGACGTACTGGGATGGGTAGTGGTTGAAGGAGACCTGCTGGTCTGTTGTGTGGCGTCTTGCTTCGAGCAAAAGTAGCGCATGTAGCTACGAAGGCTTGTATGTCTCTCCGCATGTAGGGCCACCAGAATGTGCGTTCGATGAACTCAGTAGTTCTTTTGGTTCCAGGATGGCCTGCAGTCTTGGATGAATGACCCCACTCCATGACTCTCCTCTGGAATTTACGGGGAGTGAACAACCGGTCCTCCGGAATGTTGAGTCCTGCCGGGATGTTGTTCTGAGCCTTAGTAATGTCCGTTAAGGCACTAAAAGTATTTGCAGCCAAAATACACGTGGAAGGGAGAATGGTCTCCTGTTGTTCCACCTTGTTATCCTCTACCAGGAACTGTCGTGACAAGGCATCGGCTTTAAGGTTTTTTGAACCAGGGATGTAGGAAATGAGGAAGTTAAAGCGAGTAAAGAATAAGGACCATCTTGCCTGGCGAGATCCTAGTCGCCGTGCTCCCTCAATGTACAGAAGATTCTTATGGTCAGTAAGTATCGTGACTGGCGACTCTGTGCCTTCCAGTAAGTGCCTCCACTCTCCTAAGGCCAGTTTGATAGCGTGATGGGTGCTACTACCGATGAGAATCCCTGGATGAACCTCCGGTAGTAGTTAGCGAAACCGAGGAACCTTTGGATGGCCTTGAGGGAGAGGGGACAGGGCCATTCGAGTACCGCCTTGACCTTGGTAGGATCCATAGCAAGGCCGGTATCCGATATTATGTAGCCGAGAAAAGAGGTGGATGTTTGATGGAAATGGCATTTCTCGAGATTGGCATACAAGTGGTTCTCTCTTAAACGCTGCAGGACTTGTTTGACATGCATAGTATGTTCCGGCATGGATCTGGAAAATATTAATATATCGTCCAGGTATACTATAACATGATGGTCCAGAAGGTCTCTGAAAATGTCGTTGACA
The DNA here is from genome assembly GCF_040206685.1 of Ascaphus truei. NCBI lineage: Eukaryota > Metazoa > Chordata > Amphibia > Anura > Ascaphidae > Ascaphus > Ascaphus truei. Next base: position 8,117,737 of record NC_134502.1, read on the forward strand.
AAGTCTTGGAAGACCGCAGGAGCATTACACAATCCAAATGGCATGACCAGGTACTCGTAATGCCCGTCGCGAGTATTGAATGCTGTCTTCCATTCGTCTCCTTGTCTGATTCTAACCAGATTATAGGCTCCTCTGAGGTCCAGTTTGGTGAAGATCCTGGCTCCTTGGAGTTTGTCGAATAATTCGGCTATCAACGGAAGGGGGTAGCGATTTTTTATGGTGAGTTTGTTGAGACCGCGGTAGTCAATGCAGGGTCTGAGGGTTCCGTCCTTCTTTTTGACGAAAAAAAATCCTGCCCCAGCAGGTGATGAAGATTTCTTAATGAACCCCCTCTGGAGATTCTCCTGAATATATGTTCTCATGGCCTGGGTCTCAGGAATAGATAGTGGGTATGACCCTCCTCTGGGAGGTATGGCCCCGGGTAGAAGATCGATAGGACAGTCGTACGTCCGATGTGGCGGAAGTACCTCTGCTTGACGTTTGTCAAAGACATCGCGGAAATCTTCGTATATCCCCGGCAGCTGTACCCTGTTAGGATCCGTGACCTCTAGTCCTGCCACTGCCTTTGGAGCAGACATGCAATGCTCCAAGCAAAAAGAACTCCAACGAAGTGGCGTGGCCTCTGTCCAGTCAATGACTGGATTGTGGATCCGGAGCCACGGAAGTCCCAGAATGATGTTCGAGGAGGGGGTGTGAATGACATCCAAGGTTATAGTTTCGGAGTGAAAGTCGCTAGTCATGATGTTAAGGGGTGTGGTTTGTAAGGAAATGATCGCGGGCTGCAAGGGTCGTCCGTCAATGGCTTCAAGACCTACCGGTCGATCTTTGAGTACCAACGGTATTTTATTCTTGATGGCGAACTGTTGGTCCACGAAGTTTCCCCCTGACCCCGAATCCAGAAAGGTCCGTGTCTGTACTGTGAAGGTCTCACCGGATATGGAGATAGGTAGATAAAACCTCGTAGAGGGTTGAGGAGGAGGAAGAGTTGCAGTACCCAGCGTGATCCTCCTTATACTCACTGGGCTTTGGCGTTTCCCGGCTTCAGTGGACAGTTGAATACCAGGTGGCCGTTATTGCCACAGTAGAGGCATAGTCCCGCTCGTCTTCTTCGTTGCCCCTCGATAGGCGAAAGGCTAGTCCCTCCCAGCTGCATGGGTTCATCTAGGACAGGAGTTGTGGAGAGTAGAGGCCCTATGGTAGACAAAGAAGACGATTGTATACCTCGGGGGTGTTTGTTTCTCTCCATCCTTCTCTCTTGGAGGCGCTGATCCATCCGGATGCACAGGTCTATCAGGTTCTCAAGTCCAGCGGGACGATCCAGAGCTGCTAATTCGTCCTTCAACCGTTCGGACAGACCCTGCCAGAAGACTGCAGATAGAGCCACATCGTTCCAGCCGGTCTCGGCTGCCACCGTCCGGAAGTCCACAGCATAACGAGCCACAGTACGGTCTCCCTGAGAAATATTAAGCAGAGTGGATGCAGCCGTAACCTTACGCCCTGGGGTGTCAAACACCCTTCTGAATTCGGTGATGAAGAGAGTGAGGTCAGAGGTCAAATCTGGGCGTTGCTCCCAGATAGGAGAAGCCCATGCCAGAGCGGCGTCAGTCAGCAGGGAGATTATGTATGCGACCTTTGTACGTGAAACCGGAAAGTGAGAGGGCATTAGCTCAAACTGTATGAAGCACTGGTTCAGAAACCCCCGACAACCGCTGGGATTTCCTGCATATCGGTTGGGCGCAGGTAGTCGTGGTTCGGAGGTAGGTGTGATGAGAGCAGGAGTGGCTGCGAGTGGGACGGGGTTGGTGGTAGATACAGTTAAACGTCTAACTTGTTCAGTCAGGGTATCCACGTCTTGTTTAAGTTGGGAAACTAGTTGTTCTTTTAGTGTAAATGATCCGGTAAGTTGCCGGAAGCATTCCTCATGGGTGTCTAAGCGTCGGGCCACCTCAGCGGCGTCCATGTTTGTTGGGCTGAGCATATTGTCACGCTGCGCTCACCACAAACAGGACGGAAGACCGCGGGGCTGAGGTGGGGTTGTATAGGCACCAACCCACAACCACGCAGTCCTGTCCGGAAAGCGTAGTCCTAGTCGTACCGCGTCGTAGGGTTGGAGAGGTCAGGGTAGTCAGGGTACTTGCCGTGTTCCAGGGTTGGAGAGTCCGGGTAGGTAGAGTTTCGTAGCCAAGGTCCTGGGTAATAGAAGGTAGAATAGTCGAATAACGAAGCCTGGGTCAAAGCGCTGGAGATTGTAGAAATCCAAGTAACAGGCAGGGTCAAACAGGACAGACAAAAGTTCAAGACAAGACTAGACAGCAGCGGTGAGCACAATGCATAAACAGGAGTTTATGCTCAGCAATGAAGGACAGGCAGAAGCAGGTATATATGTGGGAAGGGTCCAATTACCTTGCAGGGGTGTGCTCTGGTCCACCAATAGTTTCAGTGAGACACTGATCCAAAACAGCTTGCAATTAGGTTTTCCTGATGCTAGGTCTGGTTGCCGAGCAACACGCGCGCGTGCGCGATGCGCGTCGCGACGTGATGACGTCATGCGGCTTACTCAGCAAGTCTCCGCCTGTGGGAGACTCCAGCAGCTCCCTCGCGTTCTCCTGCCTCCTGGTTGCCGAGCAACCCGTGCGCGTGCGCGATGCGTCTCGCGGATCTCCGCCATCACGCTGCTGCGCCTGTACTGCCCTGGCAGTGCGTGGGCGCATGACTCTGCCCCGTGGTGCTTCCCTGAGTCGGTCTCCGCGCGGATCAGAGGCAAGTGTGACAGTATCCCCCCCTTGAGGGGAGACCTCCGGGCGAACCAGAGATGGTTTCTCAGGATACCTACGGTGGAAGGCAGAGATGAGGCGGTTGGCATGTACCTGATGATGAGGAATCCACTCTCTCTCCTCTGGGCCATAGCCTCTCCAGTGTACAAGATATTGTAATCCTCCTCTGGATATTCTGGAGTTGAGAATGGTCTGAACCTCGTATTCTTGTTGGCCCTCTACCAGTATGGTTTGCGGAGGTTCAGATTGTCCTTTGGAGGATGAGTCTTGATGATAAGGTTTGAGAAGGGATGAGTGAAATACAGAAGGAATCCTCATATTTTTTGGCAGTTCAAGCCGATAGGCTACTGGGTTGATCCTTTTGGTGATGCGGAAAGGGCCGATAAAGCGTGGTGCCAGTTTGGGTGAAGCTACCTTTAGCCGAATGTTTTTGGTAGATAACCAAACCCTTTGTCCTACAGAGTACCCTGGGACCTCTCTTCGGTGACGATCCACTTGTCTCTTGTGTAATATACCAGCGTGCTGTGGATTCCGATGGATCTTCTGCCATAGGTTTTGTAAGTGGCGAATCCTGTCCTTTGCAGCCGGGACTCCAGACTTGGAGATGAGGGAAGGAAGTGCCGACGGATGGAAGCCATAGTTGACCATAAATGGTGACTGTTGGGATGATTCGTTCTGTAGATTATTGTGGGAGAATTCTGCCCATGGGAGAAGTTCCGCCCAGTCGTCCTGAGTGTCAGCGATAAAGCACCTCAAAAACTGTTCCAGAGACTGATTGGTGCGTTCCGTCTGTCCATTGGTCTGGGGGTGATATCCTGATGAAAAGTGTAGAGTAACGTCCAGATTTTTACAAAACGCCCTCCAGAACCGGGAGATGAACTGGGATCCTCTATCGGACACTATGACCTGAGGGGACCCATGTAACCTGAAGATCTCCCTGATGAAAACTTCGGATAACATTGGTGCAGTGGGTAGACCCTTCATAGGGATGAAGTGTGCCTGTTTGGAAAATCTGTCCACCACCACAAGTATTGTGTCCATGCCTCTAGATTTAGGCAACTCAACGATGAAGTCCATCGATATATGTGTCCATGGACGTACTGGGATGGGTAGTGGTTGAAGGAGACCTGCTGGTCTGTTGTGTGGCGTCTTGCTTCGAGCAAAAGTAGCGCATGTAGCTACGAAGGCTTGTATGTCTCTCCGCATGTAGGGCCACCAGAATGTGCGTTCGATGAACTCAGTAGTTCTTTTGGTTCCAGGATGGCCTGCAGTCTTGGATGAATGACCCCACTCCATGACTCTCCTCTGGAATTTACGGGGAGTGAACAACCGGTCCTCCGGAATGTTGAGTCCTGCCGGGATGTTGTTCTGAGCCTTAGTAATGTCCGTTAAGGCACTAAAAGTATTTGCAGCCAAAATACACGTGGAAGGGAGAATGGTCTCCTGTTGTTCCACCTTGTTATCCTCTACCAGGAACTGTCGTGACAAGGCGTCGGCTTTAAGGTTTTTTGAACCAGGGATGTAGGAAATGAGGAAGTTAAAGCGAGTAAAGAATAAGGACCATCTTGCCTGGCGAGATCCTAGTCGCCGTGCTCCCTCAATGTACAGAAGATTCTTATGGTCAGTAAGTATCGTGACTGGCGACTCTGTGCCTTCCAGTAAGTGCCTCCACTCTTCTAAGGCCAGTTTGATAGCGAGGAGCTCCCGGTTACCTACATCGTAATTCCTTTGGGCGGAGGAATTTTTTTTAGAAAAATACGCACAAGGATGAAGTGGAGCTTGAGGGTTCTTTCTTTGTGAAAGTATAGCACCTGCTCCTACATCGGAGGCGTCGACCTCCAAAAAAAAGGTAACGAAGGATCTGGATGGGTTAAGATGGGTGCTGAGGCGAATGCCGTCTTTATTCTCTCGAAAGCCTGGAGAGCCTTCTCAGTCCACCTTGTAGGATCAGCTCCCTTCTGCGTGAGTGCCGTGATGGGTGCTACTACCGATGAGAATCCCTGGATGAACCTCCGGTAGTAGTTAGCGAAACCGAGGAACCTTTGGATGGCCTTGAGGGAGAGGGGACAGGGCCATTCGAGTACCGCCTTGACCTTGGTAGGATCCATAGCAAGGCCAGTATCCGATATGATGTAGCCGAGAAAAGAGGTGGATGTTTGATGGAAATGGCATTTCTCGAGCTTGGCATACAAGTGGTTCTCTCTTAAACGCTGCAGGACTTGTTTGACATGCATAGTATGTTCCGGCATGGATCTGGAAAATATTAATATATCGTCCAGGTATACTATAACATGATGGTCCAGAAGGTCTCTGAAAATGTCGTTGACAAAGTCTTGGAAGACCGCAGGAGCATTACACAATCCAAATGGCATGACCAGGTACTCGTAATGCCCGTCGCGAGTATTGAATGCTGTCTTCCATTCGTCTCCTTGTCTGATTCTAACCAGATTATAGGCTCCTCTGAGGTCCAGTTTGGTGAAGATCCTGGCTCCTTGGAGTTTGTCGAATAATTCGGCTATCAACGGAAGGGGGTAGCGATTTTTTATGGTGAGTTTGTTGAGACCGCGGTAGTCAATGCAGGGTCTGAGGGTTCCGTCCTTCTTTTTGACGAAAAAAAATCCTGCCCCAGCAGGTGATGAAGATTTCTTAATGAACCCCCTCTGGAGATTCTCCTGAATATATGTTCTCATGGCCTGGGTCTCAGGAATAGATAGTGGGTATGACCCTCCTCTGGGAGGTATGGCCCCGGGTAGAAGATCGATAGGACAGTCGTACGTCCGATGTGGCGGAAGTACCTCTGCTTGACGTTTGTCAAAGACATCGCGGAAATCTTCGTATATCCCCGGCAGCTGTACCCTGTTAGGATCCGTGACCTCTAGTCCTGCCACTGCCTTTGGAGCAGACATGCAATGCTCCAAGCAAAAAGAACTCCAACGAAGTGGCGTGGCCTCTGTCCAGTCAATGACTGGATTGTGGATCCGGAGCCACGGAAGTCCCAGAATGATGTTCGAGGAGGGGGTGTGAATGACATCCAAGGTTATAGTTTCGGAGTGAAAGTCGCTAGTCATGATGTTAAGGGGTGTGGTTTGTAAGGAAATGATCGCGGGCTGCAAGGGTCGTCCGTCAATGGCTTCAAGACCTACCGGTCGATCTTTGAGTACCAACGGTATTTTATTCTTGATGGCGAACTGTTGGTCCACGAAGTTTCCCCCTGACCCCGAATCCAGAAAGGTCCGTGTCTGTACTGTGAAGGTCTCACCGGATATGGAGATAGGTAGATAAAACCTCGTAGAGGGTTGAGGAGGAGGAAGAGTTGCAGTACCCAGCGTGATCCTCCTTATACTCACTGGGCTTTGGCGTTTCCCGGCTTCAGTGGACAGTTGAATACCAGGTGGCCGTTATTGCCACAGTAGAGGCATAGTCCCGCTCGTCTTCTTCGTTGCCTCTCGATAGGCGAAAGGCTAGTCCCTCCCAGCTGCATGGGTTCATCTAGGACAGGAGTTGTGGAGAGTAGAGGCCCTATGGTAGACAAAGAAGACGATTGTATACCTCGGGGGTGTTTGTTTCTCTCCATCCTTCTCTCTTGGAGGCGCTGATCCATCCGGATGCACAGGTCTATCAGGTTCTCAAGTCCAGCGGGACGATCCAGAGCTGCTAATTCGTCCTTCAACCGTTCGGACAGACCCTGCCAGAAGACTGCAGATAGAGCCACATCGTTCCAGCCGGTCTCGGCTGCCACCGTCCGGAAGTCCACAGCATAACGAGCCACAGTACGGTCTCCCTGAGAAATATTAAGCAGAGTGGATGCAGCTGTAACCTTACGCCCTGGGGTGTCAAACACCCTTCTGAATTCGGTGATGAAGAGAGTGAGGTCAGAGGTCAAATCTGGGCGTTGCTCCCAGATAGGAGAAGCCCATGCCACAGCGGCGTCAGTCAGCAGGGAGATTATGTATGCGACCTTTGTACGTGAAACCGGAAAGTGAGAGGGCATTAGCTCAAACTGTATGAAGCACTGGTTCAGAAACCCCCGACAACCGCTGGGATCTCCTGCATATCGGTTGGGCGCAGGTAGTCGTGGTTCGGAGGTAGGTGTGATGAGAGCAGGAGTGGCTGCGAGTGGGACGGGGTTGGTGGTAGATACAGTTAAACGTCTAACTTGTTCAGTCAGGGTATCCACGTCTTGTTTAAGTTGGGAAACTAGTTGTTCTTTTAGTGTAAATGATCCGGTAAGTTGCCGGAAGCATTCCTCATGGGTGTCTAAGCGTCGGGCCACCTCAGCGGCGTCCATGTTTGTTGGGCTGAGCATATTGTCACGCTGCGCTCACCACAAACAGGACGGAAGACCGCGGGGCTGAGGTGGGGTTGTATAGGCACCGACCCACAACCACGCAGTCCTGTCCGGAATGCGTAGTCCTAGTCGTACCGCGTCGTAGGGTTGGAGAGGTCAGGGTAGTCAGGGTACTTGCCGTGTTCCAGGGTTGGAGAGTCCGGGTAGGTAGAGTTTCGTAGCCAAGGTCCTGGGTAATAGAAGGTAGAATAGTCGAATAACGAAGCCGGGGTCAAAGCGCTGGAGATTGTAGAAATCCAAGTAACAGGCAGGGTCAAACAGGACAGACAAAAGTTCAAGACAAGACTAGACAGCAGCGGTGAGCACAATGCATAAACAGGAGTTTATGCTCAGCAATGAAGGACAGGCAGAAGCAGGTATATATGTGGGAAGGGTCCAATTACCTTGCAGGGGTGTGCTCTGGTCCACCAATAGTTTCAGTGAGACACTGATCCAAAACAGCTTGCAATTAGGTTTTCCTGATGCTAGGTCTGGTTGCCGAGCAACCCGCGCGCGTGCGCGATGCGCGTCGCGACGTGATGACGTCATGCGGCTTACTCAGCAAGTCTCCGCCTGTGGGAGGCTCCAGCAGCTCCCTCGCGTTCTCCTGCCTCCTGGTTGCCGAGCAACCGTGCGCGTGCGCGATGCGTCTCGCGGATCTCCGCCATCACGCTGCTGCGCCTGTACTGCCCTGGCAGTGCGTGGGCGCATGACTCTGCCCCGTGGTGCTTCCCTGAGTCGGTCTCCGCGCGGATCAGAGGCAAGTGTGACATGAAGCAGTCGAGGATTTTCTCTTCAAAAGAGTCGAGAGCTTCCCCAAGATCACAACTAAAGACTACTCGAAGTTACGAGAGCTCGGGGACCTGCTGCAAGAACTGGAGTTCGCAAGGAAAGACCACTCCTTAATAGGTCTCAACGTCCTAGACTCAGCTCGTGGAGTGAGACCCATCCTGGAGAAGCTACCCTTCAACCTCCAAGAAAAATGGATCTCAAAGGCTCCAAATACAAAAGGGAGAAACAAGTCGTCTACCCCCCATTCTCAGTTTTCTTGAGCTTCATTCGCGAAGCAGCAAGGACGAGGAACGACCCCAGCTTCTTCTTAGGTGCGCAAACCACATACAGTGCAAGTAGCCTGAGGAACGAGAGACCAGCGACGAGATATGGTAACCCCCAAACACCCATCTCGACCCGCAGGACGGACGTGCCTTCCACGACCCAAACTACTCCCGATCAGCCGGTCGCCGGAGACAAGGAACCAAGGGACAAAAACAGGGAATGTCCCATACACAAGAAACCACACCCGCTCAACAAGTGCTTTGGGTTCAGGATGAAGTCCCTAGAGGAGCGCAAGAGGTTACTTGGAGAATTCGGAGTTTGCTTCAAGTGCTGCGGTTCCACGACTCACCTAGCCAGGGACTGTAAAGAAGAGATCAAATGCACAGTGTGCGAAAGTGACAAGCACGTGACAGCGTTACACCCAGAGGCGCTGACACTCCACCAACTCAAGAACCCATCCTCCATAGCGGAGCATGGCGGGGAGAAAGAAGAAGGAAAACCAACATCCGTCACATCTCAGCGCACTGAGGTATGCGGAAAAGGTGACAAAATGTCCTGCTCTAAAATATGCCTTGTCGCAGTGCACCCCCAGGGACAACCTGAGAAGGCTATTCGGATGTACGCAATCCTCGATGACCAGAGCAACCGATAGCTGGTCAGGTCAGAGTTCTTCGACATGTTTAACATACAAGACGGTGCTTCTCCTTACACTCTCAGAACGTGCGCAGGGTGAATGGAGACCACAGGGAGAAGAGTGAATGGCTACACCATATGCTCAATAGACGGCAAAGTGAACATGCCCCTTCCCACACTCATCGAGTGCAACCACATGGCCACAAACAGGGACGAGATTCCCACACCAGACGTGGCACTCCAATACCCCCACCTCAAAGGAATAGCCAACCACATCCGGCCGGTAGAACAAGGCACCAAGATCCTGCTGCTGCTCGGTAGGGACATCATGAGGGTACATAAAGTCCGTAAACAGCATAACGGACCCCACAACGCGCCATACGCCCAAAGACTTGACCTAGGATGGGTGATAGTGGGCAACGCGTGCACCAACAAAGAGCACGGGCAAGACTACGTTGATGCCCGCAGAACGGTGGTGACAGAATGTGGACACACATCTCTCTCTGAACCATGTCTTGGCCATCTCCAAGTGACCGAAGGGCCAAGTGAAGAGAAAAGACAAGGTCACACCCCTGAGATCAACAAAAACATCCTCGCATCGAGGGGATATGACAATGGCCTGGGATGCTCAGCAGTCCAGACAGCTAAGGATGATGAGTCGATTCCACCGAAGGAAGAAAGTAACCTCCCAAAGGTGACCGACAAAGGGATCGTCCAAAAGGCAATGAACGATCGCACAGTCCTCTCGCGAGCAATGGAACGACTAAGATGTACAGTTGTTCCTCTCCATAGAGTATCAAGCGACAAAGCAACCAGCTGTCACGGCTGGCATAGCCGTAAAAGATTGCGCCCCACAGGTGAAGCCACAGTGTCAAAAAGACTGTCCTCTCCTACGTCTAAAAACAGACGGCCACAGAGACATTTCACAAAGGGATTTACTAGGACAAAAGAGACTGTTCTTCGTTACGTCCAGGGAGACGATAACCTCCCGATGGCAGTCAACAGAGAGACACAGAAGTGTTTCACCAAACGACGTGGAGACATTCCCGTGCAAGAAAAATGCACCGATGAACTACGGTGCACAGCGTTCCAGACAACAAGGAACGATGACAAGCAAACACCATCAAGGGAAGATAGAGGATTCCCGAAGTTAACAGTCAAGGAGCTCTCTAAAGACGGACTAAGCAGTTGGGTGACTCCGCTACCATTCCGTTCACCAAGAAAGCGCTTCCCAAACAATGGAGAACATGCCATCTCTAGGTTCACTTCGCACCTCTGCGACCTAAAAAGGGAACCAGAGACCAAAACCAACTTTGTGGCCTTCATCCAAAAGATATTCCTTACCGGCCACGCAAAGCCAGCACCTCTAATGAAGGAAGGTGAAGAATGTCGGTACCTCCAATCACCTGGGGCCTACCACCCTCAGGAACCCGATCAAATCCGGGTAATGTTCAACCCCAGCACTCAGCTTCAGGGAGTCTGTCTGAGAGACGCCCTCTTTACTGGACTAGATTCGACAACCAGTCTTCCAGAAGTGTTGTTCCGCTTCCGCAAGGAACCAAAAGCCATCTCCTTCTGCCGAACGCCAGGTGACAGGGCGACAAGCTACCACGACTGGCACACTTACAAGGGGATGTACTCTGTAGATAAAACTACAGAGACAAAAGGACTGTTTTCTCACGAGGCTAAAAGGAAACAGTGCCAGAGACTCTTACAAAAGACATTGTGGTGCATCGAGCTAACCAAGAGTTGCGCACCCACCTGGCTTCCCTTACTGGAAGGTTGGCCAAAGGACTTTGACGCCAGTGGTACCGGTCGGTATCACCTTGCTATGGGAATATGGACCTTTGCATTGTTATGTTATGTTTGCATTGTACATATGTTCCACATAGCCTATCATATAGTGGTATCTACAGATACCAGACGGGGAGTGTCATGGAACAGGAATACCCCTGTCTGCACTTCTGTTTCACCCCCCCTTTTCTCGCAGCTCTGCTTGCCAGCTTATTAGTGCCAGCTGTATGTGTTTGGTTCTGTACACCAACACAGTGCGTGTGTGATAATGCAGTGCCATTTCCTCCCTCCTAGCAACTTGCTGTATTAAAGATGCAACATTATTGCTACATGTTGTAGCTCCCCCAGATACTCCTGTGAATTGCCATAGCAGCCCCAGCCTCTCTCAAATGGGCTAGTCTGCTTTCTCCCTCTCTGCTCTGCCCACCGATGGTCTGTCCCCAGACTATCTTACTACCCAGCATACATTGCATTTCTTTTCCACCATTCCTCTGAACTCGTGAGTACCTCGCTGTAACCCCTGTAATGGTGCTGCAGGATTATCTTTTCACCTCCCTTTACTACTAAGCACACACAGAGATACCTACACCTCTACACAAGAAACTGTATTTACCTACTTTCTCCAAAATAAAGTAAGAAAAGAAACAGACCTTGTCGTGCTTGGAAAAGAGGGCGAGTTGACACTATCTGAGCTAAGTCATCCTACACGTGACCCTCTGGCTTCCAGAATAACAGCCATGGGCACCAAGTGTGCCCCATCATACGCCAACCTCTACGTAGGTTGGTGGGAGTCCAAACATGTTTTCATTGATGAACTTGAACATCTAACCACACATCATCCTTTGGGTATGTTTCATCGATGATGTACTGATTCTGTGGGAAGGAACATTGGCACTCCTCAAAGAGTTTGTTGATATCTTGAACAATAATCACCTCAATCTACACCTTACTCTGGAGTTTGATAGAAACACCATATGCTTCCTAGATCTGAAGATTTCAAGAGGCCAAGAGACCTTATTGAAACTAGTTTTCCAGAAACCTACAGCCATGAACAACCTCCTTGAGGAATCTAGCCACCACCCAAGGACCTTGGAACAGGGTATTCCAACTGGCCAGTTCTTAAGGATCAGGAGGAACTGTAGTAATAATACAGAGTTCGAAGGACAGGCCTCTTATGACGAGCGCTTTAAAAACAGAGGTTATAGTATGAAAACTATAAAGAAAGCTTACAAAAAGAGCCAAATACTTACCTCGTCTAGACTTACTTACTGACAAGGACCCCAAAGGTGATGAAAAGGTTGTGCGTTTCATAGGGACATACAACAAGCAGTGGCATCTGGCAAGAAACATTTTTGAGAAACACTGGCACATCCTAAGAGCAGACTCAGATATCAAGGATGCAATCCAAACCTACCCTTCTATGGTAAGCAGAAGGGCGCAGAATATCAAGGCTATCTTGGTCCATAGCCAACTCTGAGACGTCTGCAAGAACATGGTTGCCACCTAAACCAGTGGGCAGCTATAGCTGCCACCGTTGCAAAGCATGCCCGTACGTACTGTCCACAAAAACATTCAACAATTGGGACAATACACGGACATATCAAATCAAAAAATTCATCAATTGTCAGAGCTTTGGTGTTATCTATCAAGGGGTGTGCACGTGTGGGAAAATCTACATTGGAAAAACAAAGACAATTAAAAAAACATGTACTCGAACACGTTGGCACCATAAGGAACAGCCCTGTCGTGAGGCACATAAACCAGTGCCACAATGGTGACCTAAAAGCACAAACCTCCTGACCCCAAGATCACAACTAAAGACTACTCGAAGTTACGAGAGCTCGGGGACCTGCTGCAAGAACTGGAGTTCGCAAGGAAAGACCACTCCTTAATAGGTCTCAACGTCCTAGACTCAGCTCGTGGAGTGAGACCCATCCTGGAGAAGCTACCCTTCAACCTCCAAGAAAAATGGATCTCAAAGGCTCCAAATACAAAAGGGAGAAACAAGTCGTCTACCCCCCATTCTCAGTTTTCTTGAGCTTCATTCGCGAAGCAGCAAGGACGAGGAACGACCCCAGCTTCTTCTTAGGTGCGCAAACCACATACAGTGCAAGTAGCCTGAGGAACGAGAGACCAGCGACGAGATATGGTAACCCCCAAACACCCATCTCGACCCGCAGGATGGACGTGCCTTCCACGACCCAAACTACTCCCGATCAGCCGGTCGCCGGAGACAAGGAACCAAGGGACAAAAACAGGGAATGTCCCATACACAAGAAACCACACCCGCTCAACAAGTGCTTTGGGTTCAGGATGAAGTCCCTAGAGGAGCGCAAGAGGTTACTTGGAGAATTCGGAGTTTGCTTCAAGTGCTGCGGTTCCACGACTCACCTAGCCAGGGACTGTAAAGAAGAGTGTGCGAAAGTGACAAGCACGTGACAGCGTTACACCCAGAGGCGCTGACACTCCACCAACTCAAGAACCCATCCTCCATAGCGGAGCATGGCGGGGAGAAAGAAGAAGGAAAACCAACATCCGTCACATCTCAGCGCACTGAGGTATGCGGAAAAGGTGACAAAATGTCCTGCTCTAAAATATGCCTTGTCGCAGTGCACCCCCAGGGACAACCTGAGAAGGCTATTCGGATGTACGCAATCCTCGATGACCAGAGCAACCGATAGCTGGTCAGGTCAGAGTTCTTCGACATGTTTAACATACAAGACGGTGCTTCTCCTTACACTCTCAGAACGTGCGCAGGGTGAATGGAGACCACAGGGAGAAGAGTGAATGGCTACACCATATGCTCAATAGACGGCAAAGTGAACATGCCCCTTCCCACACTCATCGAGTGCAACCACATGGCCACAAACAGGGACGAGATTCCCACACCAGACGTGGCACTCCAATACCCCCACCTCAAAGGAATAGCCAACCACATCCGGCCGGTAGAACAAGGCACCAAGATCCTGCTGCTGCTCGGTAGGGACATCATGAGGGTACATAAAGTCCGTAAACAGCATAAAGGACCCCACAACGCGCCATACGCCCAAAGACTTGACCTAGGATGGGTGATAGTGGGCAACGCGTGCACCAACAAAGAGCACGGGCAAGACTACGTTGATGCCCGCAGAACGGTGGTGACAGAATGTGGACACACATCTCTCTCTGAACCATGTCTTGGCCATCTCCAAGTGACCGAAGGGCCAAGTGAAGAGAAAAGACAAGGTCACACCCCTGAGATCAACAAAAACATCCTCGCATCGAGGGGATGTGACAATGGCCTGGGATGCTCAGCAGTCCAGACAGCTAAGGATGATGAGTCGATTCCACCGAAGGAAGAAAGTAACCTCCCAAAGGTGACCGACAAAGGGATCGTCCAAAAGGCAATGAACGATCGCACAGTCCTCTCGCGAGCAATGGAACGACTAAGATGTACAGTTGTTCCTCTCCATAGAGTATCAAGCGACAAAGCAACCAGCTGTCACGGCTGGCATAGCCGTAAAAGATTGCGCCCCACAGGTGAAGCCACAGTGTCAAAAAGACTGTCCTCTCCTACGTCTAAAAACAGACGGCCACAGAGACATTTCACAAAGGGATTTACTAGGACAAAAGAGACTGTTCTTCGTTACGTCCAGGGAGACGATAACCTCCCGATGGCAGTCAACAGAGAGACACAGAAGTGTTTCACCAAACGACGTGGAGACATTCCCGTGCAAGAAAAATGCACCGATGAACTACGGTGCACAGCGTTCCAGACAACAAGGAACGATGACAAGCAAACACCATCAAGGGAAGATAGAGGATTCCCGAAGTTAACAGTCAAGGAGCTCTCTAAAGACGGACTAAGCAGTTGGGTGACTCCGCTACCATTCCGTTCACCAAGAAAGCGCTTCCCAAACAATGGAGAACATGCCATCTCTAGGTTCACTTCGCACCTCTGCGACCTAAAAAGGGAACCAGAGACCAAAACCAACTTTGTGGCCTTCATCCAAAAGATATTCCTTACCGGCCACGCAAAGCCAGCACCTCTAATGAAGGAAGGTGAAGAATGTCGGTACCTCCAATCACCTGGGGCCTACCACCCTCAGGAACCCGATCAAATCCGGGTAATGTTCAACCCCAGCACTCAGCTTCAGGGAGTCTGTCTGAGAGACGCCCTCTTTACTGGACTAGATTCGACAACCAGTCTTCCAGAAGTGTTGTTCCGCTTCCGCAAGGAACCAAAAGCCATCTCCTTCTGCCGAACGCCAGGTGACAGGGCGACAAGCTACCACGACTGGCACACTTACAAGGGGATGTACTCTGTAGATAAAACTACAGAGACAAAAGGACTGTTTTCTCACGAGGCTAAAAGGAAACAGTGCCAGAGACTCTTACAAAAGACATTGTGGTGCATCGAGCTAACCAAGAGTTGCGCACCCACCTGGCTTCCCTTACTGGAAGGTTGGCCAAAGGACTTTGACGCCAGTGGTACCGGTCGGTATCACCTTGCTATGGGAATATGGACCTTTGCATTGTTATGTTATGTTTGCATTGTACATATGTTCCACATAGCCTATCATATAGTGGTATCTACAGATACCAGATGGGGAGTGTCATGGAACAGGAATACCCCTGTCTGCACTTCTGTTTCACCCCCCCTTTTCTCGCAGCTCTGCTTGCCAGCTTATTAGTGCCAGCTGTATGTGTTTGGTTCTGTACACCAACACAGTGCGTGTGTGATAATGCAGTGCCATTTCCTCCCTCCTAGCAACTTGCTGTATTAAAGATGCAACATTATTGCTACATGTTGTAGCTCCCCCAGATACTCCTGTGAGTTGCCATAGCAGCCCCAGCCTCTCTCAAATGGGCTAGTCTGCTTTCTCCCCCTCTGCTCTGCCCACCGATGGTCTGTCCCCAGACTATCTTACTACCCAGCATACATTGCCATTTCTTTTCCACCATTCCTCTGAACTCGTGAGTACCTCGCTGTAACCCCTGTAATGGTGCTGCAGGATTATCTTTTCACCTCCCTTTACTACTAAGCACACACAGAGATACCTACACCTCTACACAAGAAACTGTATTTACCTACTTTCTCCAAAATAAAGAAAAGAAACAGACCTTGTCGTGCTTGGAAAAGAGGGCGAGTTGACACTATCTGAGCTAAGTCATCCTACACGTGACCCTCTGGCTTCCAGAATAACAGCCATGGGCACCAAGTGTGCCCCATCATACGCCAACCTCTACGTAGGTTGGTGGGAGTCCAAACATGTTTTCATTGATGAACTTGAACATCTAACCACACATCATCCTTTGGGTATGTTTCATCGATGATGTACTGATTCTGTGGGAAGGAACATTGGCACTCCTCAAAGAGTTTGTTGATATCTTGAACAATAATCACCTCAATCTACACCTTACTCTGGAGTTTGATAGAAACACCATATGCTTCCTAGATCTGAAGATTTCAAGAGGCCAAGAGACCTTATTGAAACTAGTTTTCCAGAAACCTACAGCCATGAACAACCTCCTTGAGGAATCTAGCCACCACCCAAGGACCTTGGAACAGGGTATTCCAACTGGCCAGTTCTTAAGGATCAGGAGGAACTGTAGTAATAATACAGAGTTCGAAGGACAGGCCTCTTATGACGAGCGCTTTAAAAACAGAGGTTATAGTATGAAAACTATAAAGAAAGCTTACAAAAAGAGCCAAATACTTACCTCGTCTAGACTTACTTACTGACAAGGACCCCAAAGGTGATGAAAAGGTTGTGCGTTTCATAGGGACATACAACAAGCAGTGGCATCTGGCAAGAAACATTTTTGAGAAACACTGGCACATCCTAAGAGCAGACTCAGATATCAAGGATGCAATCCAAACCTACCCTTCTATGGTAAGCAGAAGGGCGCAGAATATCAAGGCTATCTTGGTCCATAGCCAACTCTGAGACGTCTGCAAGAACATGGTTGCCACCTAAACCAGTGGGCAGCTATAGCTGCCACCGTTGCAAAGCATGCCCGTACGTACTGTCCACAAAAACATTCAACAATTGGGACAATACACGGACATATCAAATCAAAAAATTCATCAATTGTCAGAGCTTTGGTGTTATCTATCAAGGGGTGTGCACGTGTGGGAAAATCTACATTGGAAAAACAAAGACAATTAAAAAAACATGTACTCGAACACGTTGGCACCATAAGGAACAGCCCTGTCGTGAGGCACATAAACCAGTGCCACAATGGTGACCTAAAAGCACAAACCTCCTGACCTCAATATAGGGGAGTCCCAGCAATTACAACAAGCTGTCTCGCTGGTGTGTCAAGCGAGTATTTGGATCTGTTAACACAGATCTTTGCTTACACTGTCTTTCTGTGGGATCCTCACACAAGGATTCACTGAACTACAAAAGGTGGAATTGACACTAACCACTAAGCAAACAACATTTAGGGTCATTTTAACAATCGTGTGCAACATTTAGTGTACACATGAGCCCACAGACATACTGCTAATACTGATCAGTTATCTGTATTCACGTATTAGCAGCTACACCTATCTTGTTATAGGTCTAAAGTTCCAGTTTACATCATTAGCACCACTCCTAAATAGCTATTGGCACTATATACAAGGTTTTGTGTATTTAGTCTCCCCCCAACTGTTATAGATTATCTCTTACACAAGTACCACTATAGACAGTGCTGTTATTACTACACTATCATAAACATTGTTTGATATCCGGGGTTTGCAGACTCCTATTGGATACACTTTGGCTAGTTTAATAATTTATTTTAAAGCCCTATATTTTAACTAATGTTCAGAATAAACCTATTGCATTTTAAAACACTATAACCATTCCAAAAGGTGCGAGAGCGCTATCATACCGGGGCTCTTATCTTCAGTGCTGTAACTCTACCCGCCCCAAACAGCACCACCACCCCCCTACTAATATTCAGCTGATGCGAGGGAACCATTCCAGTATATTACTGTATATACAGTACCTCACAGCTTTACATTACTGATTGTATATACAGTACCTCACAGCTTTACATTAGTGACTGTATATACCTCCCAGCTTTACATTAGTGACTGTATATACCTCCCAGCTTTAGATTACTGACTGTATATACCTCACAGGTTTACATTAGTCACTGTATATACCTCCCAGCTTTAGATTACTGACTGTATATACCTCCCAGCTTTACATTAGTGACTGTATATACTTCCCAGCTTTACATTAGTGACTGTATATACCTCCCAGCTTTACATTAGTGACTGTATATACCTCCCAGCTTTACATTAGTGACTGTATATACCTCCCAGCTTTACATTAGTGACTGTATATACCTCCCAGCTTTACATTAGTGACTGTATATACCTCCCAGCTTTAGATTAGGGACTGTATATACCTCTCAGCTTTACATTACTGACTGTATATATTGTATATACCGCCCAACTTTAGGTTAGTGGCTGTATATACTATATACCTCCCAGCTTGCTCTCTGATCTGAAGTCCGGTCAGCATGTGAGCAGTAATCTCATAAACTTCCCCCCAGATGTGCAATGACCCCCCCAGTCAGCACTCCCTTGCTGTGTCAGTTTCCATGGTAACCGCTAGAGGCTTTTGCGTCTCTCCTGTTTGATCTCACTGAGCCGCCGTACTGGGGGTGTCACTGCTGTGATTGTGTTACCGGGTGGGGGGGTTACCGCGGGGACCGGAAGTGGGCAAAGCAGGCAGGAAGTGCCCCCTGCCTGAATTATCACCGGGTGAGTCTCTGTAACAGGAAGAATATTATAATATGTGGTGGGAGCCGGTCACACGGGGGGGGGGGGGGGAGAGATAGAGGGAGACGGTCACACGAGGGGGGGAGACAGAGGGAGCCGGTCACACGGGGGGGGGGGGGGGGGAGAGATAGAGGGAGACGGTCACACGGGGGGGGGGGGGGAGAGATAGAGGGAGACGGTCACACGGGGGGGGGGGGGGAGAGATAGAGGGAGACGGTCACACGGGGGGGGGGGGGGAGAGATAGAGGGAGACGGTCACACGGGGGGGGAGGGAGACGGTCACACGGGGGGGGGAGGGGGGGGGAGGGAGACGGTCACACGGGGGGGGAGGGAGACGGTCACACGGGGGGGGGAGGGAGACGGTCACACGGGGGGGGGGGGGGAGATAGAGGGAGACGGTCACACGGGGGGGGGTGAGACAGAGGGAGACGGTCACACGGGGGGGGTGAGACAGAGGGAGACGGTCACACGGGGGGGGGGTGAGACAGAGGGAGACGGTCACACGGGGGGGGTGAGACAGAGGGAGACGGTCACACGGGGGGGGTGAGACAGAGGGAGACGGTCACACGGGGGGGGTGAGACAGAGGGAGACGGTCACACGGGGGGGGTGAGACAGAGGGAGACGGTCACACGGGGGGGGTGAGACAGAGGGAGACGGTCACACGGGGGGGGTGAGACAGAGGGAGACGGTCACACGGGGGGGTGAGACAGAGGGAGACGGTCACACGGGGGGGGGGGGAGAGATAGAGGGAGACGGTCACACGGGGGGGGGGGAGAGAGATAGAGGGAGACGGTCACACGGGGGGGGGGGAGAGAGATAGAGGGAGACGGTCACACGGGGGGGGGGGAGAGAGATAGAGGGAGACGGTCACACGGGGGGGTGGGGAGAGACAGAGGGAGACGGTCTCCAGCGGGGTGGCGGTGTCTCTCGGCTTGCTGGATCAGAGTCCTGAGCACTGAGAGCTTTTAGGCTTATTAAAGGTCTTACGAGCCACCTGAGCTAATTAGGAGAACCTGCCCTGATATTAACCTGCCCTGATATTAACCTGCCCTGATATTAACCTGCCCTGACATTAACCTGCCCTGACATTAACCTGCCCTGACATTAACCTGCTCAGTGCTGGGCTCGCGCTCTGTACACAGGTTTCCCTACAAAGCTAATAGGGAAGGCACCCTGTCACAGGGTTATCGTGTGACAGGAAAGCAAATGTAACCGGCGCTTCCTGGGTATTTCTTACACAGCTATATAGTGCAACTAATAACATACACAAGGGTTGTTACACCAGTATATAGTGCAACCAATAACATAAACAAGGGTTGTTACCCCAGTATATAGTGCAACCAGTAACATAAACAAGGGTTGTTACCCCAGTATATAGTACAACCAATAACATAAACAAGGGTTGTTACCCCAGTATATAGTGTGCCAAGGTACAGTGACACTACTTACTGTACATATAGATACCTCACATGTAATAATGTGACTATAACCTTCCCCAGAGACGTGACGATATTATGTATGAGATGAATAAACAGCAGCTCTATCCCCTTGAGATGGGCCGTCCTCTGGTCCCAAAGTAGTATGTCGTCTGCCAGGTAAGGTTCACGGGGTGAAATATATGAAAAAATACAAATAATGGTGCAGCGAATAATAAAAGTTACATGATGTGTTTTTCTCACTAACAGATTTCTTCTAGGAGAAGTAGCATATCAGAGACCCCCCTCCCTGCTGGGAGCATGTAATAGGCCCTCCTCTGAAGTCTGTCTCTTTAAATAAGTCACTTATTATTGGCTGCACCATGATTTGTATTTTTTCATTTCATATATTTCACATCTGTTCATCAAACTACCAGAGCACGGGCCATGTCACGGGGTTAGAGCTGCTATTTTCCACCTCATATATAATATCATCACTTTTATTGTTTTTGTTTCACATTTCTTTGGTATTCTCTCCTGTCACCTCCTGCTGTCCGGCCTTCCTGCCTCTCACCTGTCTTCCCTACAATCTGTAAGGCTGCGTCCATAGAAGGACAGGCAGCACTGAGCCGTGCGGATGCTACGCGCTGAGCCCCGCCCGGCATCCTCAATGAGGATGTCTTGAGAGGGGGCTCACGCGAGCGTCCGCAGGCGTGCTGAAGAGTTGGAATTTTCAGCCGACAGGCGAAGCTGTTTTTCAGCGCGCTGTCAGCTGAAAACATCCAATCAGCGCGAAGCAGTGTCAACGTCACAGCGCCGTGACGTCGGTGCGTCGCAGGTTATTGCCCCAGCAACGTTACTGCCTGGGCTCCCCCCCCCTATCGCGCGCGCTGGCTCGTCTACATGTGTATGAAATCGCACAGGCTTCAGCGCGGCTCCACACTGCTCCCCCCTCTATGGACGCAGCCTAACTGTGCTCTGTATATATTATATTCTCTCCCGTCTCCTGTAACTTCCTGCTCTCCTGCCTTCCTGCCTCTCACCTGTCTCCCCTACAATCTGTAGCTGTGCTCTGTATATATTGTATTCTCTCCTGTCTCCTGTAACCTCCTACTGTCCGGCCTTCCTGCCTCTCACCTGTCTCCCCTACAATCTGTAACTGTGCTCTGTATATATTGTATTCTCTCTTGTCTCCTGTAACCTTCTGCTGTTCAGCCATCCGGCCTCTAAGCCTGTCTCCCCTACAATTTGTAACTGTGCTCTGTATATATTGTATTCTCTCCCGTCTCCTGCTGTCCACTATACACCATCCTCACTCTTGCGTTCTGCTCAAGGATGTCTTCTCTCTACCCCTTTTGTATCTAAAGCCCTCTCCCGCCTGAAACCTTTCTCACAGACTGCCCCACACTCTGTAATGCCCTTCCCCTCAATATCTGACTAGCACCCTCTATATCCACCTTTAGGACCAATTTTAAAACCCACCTCTGTAACGAAGCATACGAGTAGCTCCGTGGCTGATACTATACACCTCATACACTGACCGTCGCCCCTTACAGACGCACTTACCAGAACACCTTCCTACTGTCTCTGTACGTTCTTCCTACTTTCCAATTAGATTGGAAGCTCTTCGGAGCAGGGACTCCTTTTCGGAATGTTACTTTTGTCTGAAGCGCTTGTTCCTTATATATATATATATATATATATATATATATATACACACACACACACACACACACACACACACTGTTCGACAATTAATTATAACTACATGCCCGTGGCGAGTGGATTTTGGCCGCTGGCGAGTCGTTGCTGCGGCTCTATGAATTCCCCTGCTCGCGCCAATTTTCTTTTAAAAAATAAATAATTAAATAATCCCCCTCCCTGATTGGGTTAACGCGGGAAAGAGGGCCGTCAGGCAGCGCTGGGTTAGCCCCTTCCCCCGATCTCCCCATCCTGCCCTGGGGTGTCCGCCACCTGGGATGGGATGGGGGGGGTTGTGTTGCGTGGCTGTGCATGTGGGTGGGGTGGTGGTGGTTCCCACTCCCGTGCTTGTCCGCTCCCATGTGCTGCCCCGCTCCCGTGCTTGCCCCGCTCCCGTGCTTGCCTCACTCCCGTGCTTGCCCCTCTCCCGTGCTTGCCCCTCTCCCGTGCTTGCCCCGCTCCCATGTGGCCCCCTCCTGTGTGCTGCCTCTCCCGTCTGCCCCCCTCCCGTGTGCTGGCTCCTGTGTGCTGCCCCGCTCCCGTGTGCTGCCCCCTCCCGTGTGCTGCCCCCTCCCGTGTACTGCCCCCTACCGTGTGCTGCCCTGCTCCCATGCGGCCCCCTCCCGTGTGCTGCCCCGCTTCCGTGCTGGCCCGCTCTTGTGCTGGCCCCCTCCCGTGTGCTGCCCCGCTCCCGTGTGCGGCCCCCTCCCGTGTGCTGCCCCCCTCCCGTGTGCTGCCCCCCTCACGTGTGCTGCCCCCCTCACGTGTGCTGCCCCCCTCACGTGTGCTGCCCTGCTCCCATGCGGCCCCCTCCCGTGTGCTGCCTGGGGAGGCTGGAGAGCCGAGTCTTGGCGCTTCCCCCTACTCCACTGTGTGTGGAGGGGGCTTCCCCCATCCCCCTCCCCCCTCCACAAACGCGACCAACAGCCGCAGCACTGCTCCGTGAGGGAGGGTGAGGTGCCTGTGTTCCTCCAGAGCTAACACCGACTCAGGGGAACCCCGAGGAGAGGCATCAGCCGAAGAGATCTGCTCCGGAGAGGGGGAGAGAGAGATTGTGTGTAGGGGGGGAGAGAGAGGGAGTGTGTGTAGGGGGGGGGAGAGAGTGTGTGTAGGGGGGGAGAGAGTGTGTGTAGGGGGGGGGGAGAGAGTGTGTGTAGGGGGGGGGGGAGAGTGTGTGTGTGGAGGGGGGGGGAGAGTGTGTAGGGGGGGAGAGAGAGTGTGTGTAGGGTGGGAGAGAGAGAGAGTGTGTGTGTGTGTGTGTGTGTGTGTAGGGGGGAGGGAGAGAGGGAGAGAGACCACAAGTAGTCAGTCACCCACCCACCCACCCACCCACCCACCCACCCACCCAATCACCCACCCAATCACCCACCCACCCAATCAATCACCCACCCAATCACCCACCCACCCAATCAATCACCCACCCACCCAATCAATCACCCAACCACCCAATCACCCACCCACCCAATCACCCACCCACCCAATCACCCACCCACCCAATCACTCACCCACCCCCTCAATCACCCACCCACCCAATGTCAGGGGGGAAATAGAGAAGCAGCTTTGAATCGTAGGGAAATGTATTGGATTTATACCCTCGGGTCACTCTCACCCGGGGGTATGAATACCGATTGGGAATGAAAACATTTCTTGGTTTAAATATGTTTTATACATTATACTGTATGTCTTTTGTCCATTATCAGTATCATTATTATCATTGGGCCCAGTTATGTATGTGCTGTCTTTCCCTTCTGTATATTAGTGGTCCTTATTTACTAGTGCCATGTTTTTCTTTTTTCATTAAGTATCATGTGTTTTTTTCCTTGAGGGCTGTCCATTTCATTTACTGCTATATTATTCCAAGTATGACTATAATTATTTTGTTTATTTTTTATTGTTACATACACATAATATTAATACATTGATTATATAGTTTTTGCTAGATTATTAGATTTATTATATGCCTATAGGATTATATGGGTTAATGTATTATAGCTTTAACATGTTAACTTAGTTTAAACACACAATGTATTATATACATGCATTATACACTTGGTAATTAAGTCATACACTTCAGATCATCATTATAGGATTTACTATTCTAACTAGAACATTATATATACACCTCACCTCACCTCGGGCCGCCGCAAGGAGGGAGGGGGGGCCGCCGCAAGGAGGGAGGGGGGGCCGCCGCAAGGAGGGAGGGGGGGCCGCCGCAAGGAGGGAGGGGGGGCTGCCGCAAGGAGGGAGGGGGAACCCGCCGCAAGGAGGGAGGGGAACCCGCCACAAGGAGGGAGGGGGAACCCGCCGCAAGGAGGGAGGGGGAACCCGCCGCAAGGAGGGAGGGGGGGCTACCGTGCGGCCAGCCTCGCTGCGACCCGGCAATTTTGCTTCCGTGACCCGGTGCCGGTATATATATCACTAGTGGTTCGTTTTGCATTTTATATTATTTCCGGTTGTCTATACCAGCGTTTCCCAAATGGTGGGTCGCGACCCGGCACCGGGTCACGGAAGCAAAATTGCCGGGTCGCAGCGATTCTGGCCGCACGGTAGCCCCCCCTCCCTCCTTGCGGCGGGTTCCCCCTCCCTCCTTGCGGCGGGTTCCCCCTCCCTCCTTGCGGCGGGTTCCCCCTCCCTCCTTGCGGCAGCCCCCCCTCCCTCCTTGCGGCGGCCCCCCCTCCCTCCTTGCGGCGGCCCGAGGTGAGGTGCGGGACGGTGCTGAAGTGGTGCAGGCTGCTATCGCTGGGGTGTCAACGGTGATTCGCTGACTCGGGCTCCTACTGCAGCCCCGCATCATGATGTTGCCGCCCATGACATGCTCCGCCCCCCCACAGGACACGATGCCCGGCATGAGGTAGGAAGTGGTGCGAGGGCGCACCTGTGCCTCCGTTCCTGGCGCTCCCTTCCCCTCAGTCCCCTTGGTGCGGGAGATAGGCGCAGTGGTGGCTGCGCGGTCGCTGGCGGGCAGAGGGTGGCGTAGAGCCGCCTGCTTGGATCGCTTGGCCTTTCCTGTCTCCCCCGCCCCCCCCCCCCTCTCCAGTCACTCACATCCGTCGCTGCCTCTGTAATAAATTGTGTGTGTGTGTGTGTATATAGGGGAGTGTATGTGTGTGTATGTGTGTATCTGTGTATCTGTGTGTATGTGTGTGTATGTGTGTGTATCTGTGTGTATCTGTGTGTGTGTATGTATGTATGTGTGTGTATGTGTGTATATGTGTGTGTGTGTATCTGTGTGTGTGTGTGTGTGTGTGTGTATGTATGTGTGTGTTTGTGTGTATCTGTGTGTATGTGTGTATCTGTGTGTATCTGTGTATCGGTGTATGTATGTATCTGTGTGTGTGTGTGTGTGTGTGTGTGTGTGTGTGTGTGTGTGTGTGTGTGTGTGTGTGTGTGTGTATATGTATGTATGTATGTATCTGTGTATGTATGTATGTATCTGTGTATGTATGTATCTGTGTGTGTGTATGGATCTGTGTGTGTGTGTGTGTATATGTATGTATGTATCTGTGTGTGTGTGTGTATCTGTGTATGTGTATGTATCTGTGTATGTGTATGGATCTGTGTGTGTATGGATCTGTGTGTGTATCAGCCACAGCCACTGTGTGTATCAGTGGCTGTGTGTGTGTCTGTGCAGGCCAGCAGTGGCTGTGTGTGTTTGGTCTGTCTGTGTGAGTGTCTGTAGGTCAGTGACTGTGTGCGTCTGTGCAGGTCAGAGAGAGGGTGGGGGGGGAGGGAGAGAGAGAATAGAGGGGATTGGGAGAATATATGAAATCTGTATGGACATTCATAACGGTTTTATTTTACCTATAGACGATAAAAATTTTAGTGGGTCACGAAGGAGAAGTTCAAAAATAACCGGGTCACGGAAAAAAAAGTTTGGGAAACGCTGGTCTATACAATGGGATAAACTTGCATTTAGTCTACATCAGTATCACCATTAGGCATTGTGGCAGGACGGCCTGTAGCCGAGGTCAGGGAACAGTCCACACGTGTAGTTTCAGGATAAATGAAAACGTTCAGTGGCTTTATTTTTCCACAGCAACATAACATGCGGGTACACTGTCCCTTTAAGCAAATAAATCCTGCTCCACGTTGGGAGAAAACTGACTAACACAGCAGTCCTAGCTAGCAGGCTGGCTGGCTAAACCATACCCAAACCGTAAGAGTCGTTTTAAGCAGTCATGCAAACAAATGAAAGAAATCTTACTTTGGCTGCAGTAAGTAGTGTGCTGTATCCTTCTGGCTAGCAGCACATCTATCCATGTGCTCTCATCTCAGACAGACAGCTACTGCTGGTAACAAAATCCTTATCTACCTTGCTGGCTCTCAGGTGTCAGCTTACATCCTGATTAGCTAGCTTCCACCTGAGTTAACCCTTATGAGTGCTGGGTGAAGCACTCAGACATATGTTTCCCAGGCATAACTGATAGGGGTTGACTTCACCCTGTCACATACCTCCCCTGTTTGTGTGTGGCTAGTGTCCCACACGGCTGAAGCCCGACCCTCCACTCCTTCTCTTGACAAAAAATCAGCATTTCCATGGTCTTTTCCAGGTCTATGCTGAATATCAAAAGAGAAGGGTTGGAGGGCCATATACCACCTGGTCAACCTTGGATTTGTGTCCTTCATGGTGTTTAACCACTTCAAGGGCGCATGGTCAGTGACCAGGGTGAAGTGTACTCCGGCGACATAATGTCTCAAGGCCTCAATTGCCCATTTTACAGCGAGGCACTCCTTCTCAATAACGGAATACCTCACTTCCCTTGGGAACAGCTTCCGGCTGATGAACAGTATGGGGTGTTCAACACCATCAAATTGCTGAGACAGCACTGCTCCCAGTCCTACCTCTGAGGCATCCGTCTGGATGATGAAGGGCTCTTTAAAATCTGGGCTCCGAATAGCGGGGCCCTCTGACAGGCACTTTTTTAGCATGTCAAAGGCGTCTTGGCACTCCCAAGACCATTTAACTTGGGTCGGGGCACTCTTTTTTGTCAGATCTGTTAGGGGTGCAGATATTTCTGAAAAATTGGGGATAAACCGCCGGTAATACCCTGCTAACCCCAAAAGGGAGCGGACCTGTGTCTTTGTCTGTGGGGCGGGGACTTCCTTTATGGCAGCCACCTTGCTAGCTAGTGGCCTTACTATCCCTCCCCCAACGGCATAGCCCAAGTACTTTGTAGTGGATTTACCCAGGGCACATTTTTTTGGATTTGCAGTGAGCCCTGCTTCTCTTAAGGACGTTAAGACTGCCCTTAACCTTTTTATATGAGACTGCCAGTGTCTGCTATAGATGACAATGTCATCCAAGTAGGCCGCGGCATATGCACTATGGGGTCGTAGTACTTTGTCCATTAACCTTTGGAACGTGGCTGGAGCCCATGTAACCCAAATGGCATAGTGACGAATTGGTATAACCCGAGAGGGGTGGCGAAGGCAGTTTTGCATTTGTATTCTTTCGCTAGAGGTATCTGCCAATATCCTTTCGTGAGATCTAGGGTAGAGATATACTCTGCTTTCCCAAGCGAGTCAAGCAATTCATCCACCCTAGGCATTGGATATGCATCAAATCTGGATACAGCATTTACCTTTCGCAGATCCACGCAAAACCTCACCTTCCCATCTGGTTTAGGGACCAACACGATAGGGCTACACCATTCGCTGTGGGACTCCTCGATCACGCCCAATTCCAACATGTCTATTATCTCCCTCTCTACCAGGTCTTTTCGGCCCTCTGGCAATCTATAGGGACGGGACCGTACTTTTACGCCAGGTTCTGTCTCAATCCTATGGGACACTAAATTAGTCTGCCCTGGCAGCTCCGAAAAAACATCTGGGAACTGGTCACATAATTCTAGTAGGTCTGACCTTTGTTCCGTTGTTAACTGCCCTCCCATGGGAACCTGATGGTCATTGTACGTACTACCCTTTTGAAGCTGCGGACCAAAATCCGTCTCTCCTTCCCGAGGGTGGATGAACAGTGATCTCATCGTTTTCCAGGGTTTCAGGAGGTTCACGTGGTAGATTTGTTTACCTTTCCTGGACCCTGGTTGAGAGATCTCATAGTTCACCTCCCCGGTGCGGCGGAGAACTTGGAAAGGACCCTGCCACTTCGCAATGAGTTTACTCTCTGATGTCGGTAGTAGTAGCATCACTTGGTCCCCAGGTTGGAAGACCCTCAAGCGAGCATTTTAGTTATACTGCCTTTCTTGACGTTCTTGAGCAGATTTGAGGTTTTCCTTAGCAAACCGACCTATCATGTCTAGGCGATTTCTAAGGTCTATGACATACTGAAGGGTATTCTTGGAGGGGGAGGGCTCCTCCTCCCAGGATTCCTTCAGTAGGTCGAGAATACCCCGAGGTTGGCGTCCATATAGGAGCTCAAACGGGGAGAAGCCTGTAGATGATTGGGGAACTTCTCGTACCGCAAACAACAGGAAAGGGAGAAGTTCACCCCAAGCTCGCTTTTCAGTGTCCACAAACTTCCTAAGCATGGTTTTTAAAGTACGGTTAAACCTCTCTACCAATCCATCAGTCTGAGGATGGTAGACTGAGGTCCGGATAGATTTTACCTCCAATAACTTTAGGACATCCTGCATTAACTTTGCTATGAAATTTGTTCCCTGGTCAGTTAACATTACTTGGGGAAGTCCTACCCTAGAGAACAGTTCTAACAGCCTGTGAGCAACCTGTTTAGCAGTGGCTGATCTCAGAGGAAGGCCTCAGGATATCTGGTGGCATAATCTACCACAACGAGTATAAATTTATGTCCCTTCGCAGAGGGTTCTAAAGGTCCGACCAGATCTACCCCAATTCTCTCGAATGGGACGGCTACCAAGGGCAGAGGAACCAAGGCAGCCGGCTTCTGTCCTTTTTGGCTAGTTAACTGGCATTCAGGACATGTCTCACATAGTTTCATGATGTCACCATGTATGCCTGGCCAGTAAAACCGGGACGAGATGCGGTCCGTGGTTTTATCTCTGCCCAAATGACCACCCCATGGGAGAGTATGGGCTAGGGTGAACACCGTTTTAATCAACCCTTTAGGGACTAGCATCTGTCGAATGACCTCCCCTGTTTGTGTAACCTTATTCACACGATATAGAATGTCATTCAACAGTTCAAAATGTGGAAACACTTTTACACCCTGTTCATCCATTATCTTGTTGTTGACCTGTACCACCTTCTCATATTGTCTAGCCAGAGCTGGGTCCTCCCTCTGCCTCTGACGGAAGTCAGGAAGATCCAGGTCTGGCAAAATTCCCGTATCTATCTGTTCCCCACCCCGGCCATGACCTGCAGTACTTTGGGCTGACTAATGTTACCAAGAGTCCCAGCCTTTCTTAACCAGTCCTCTTTTTCCGCACGTCTCTGTTTACATGTCTTTGGGACATGGTGTCTACGGGGAAAAATCTCTGGGGAAAAAGGGAACAAGTCTCCGGGCTTCTCCGGTACCAGAGAAGTAGGCTCCGTAGGAGTAGGGGCCAACAATGTTTCGAGGTAGGGCCAGTCTCGGCCAAGTAGAACAGGAGCCAGTAGCCAGGGAGCAACTCCCACTAGTAGGCTAGCCTCTTGATCCTGGATACGCAGTAGAACGTTCGCCGTCGGGTATCTCTTTGTATCCCCATGGATACACTCGATATTCCAAGGAGAGTCATAAGATAGTCTATTGCTTGGAATTAGGCCCTCTAGGATCAGGGTTTTTCCAGAGCCCGAGTCCAGCATGGCATTTACTTTTGTCCCCTCCAGAGATGCTGGGACTAACCACGGATTGTGGTCCCCTCGGAGACAAGCTGTGGCAGTGGTTCTGCCATATGAACAGTCCATCTCATCTCCTGAATCCGCAACCTCGGTCGTCAGCGGAAGCTCTCGACGGGGCTCGGCGTTTGGACCTCTCCGCTGTTGGATGGGATCCTCCCTTCTGGTTGGTAGGGTTATCCTCTCCACCGGGTGGGTGACAGGAGTCCAGGTTCTCGGGGAATACTGTGGGTGGCGGCCTCCCTTGAGTGATCCAGTGGCCTCGGACTCAGGACGGGCGTCTCTGCGGGAGTTTGTACCAGGAACCCTCCGAGATGGGAAAGGGCTTTCCGATCGGGTTGACTGGATCTCCCGAGCTGGCGGGTTGTAGACCCCTCGATTGTCTGCTCTCCTGCCTATAGTATCACCGGAAGCAACTGGTGTTTGCACCGGCCATTCCCAGCTATCCTGTTGGGTGTCGTCGCCCAGGAAGTTTTCCACCAAGCGGACCGCTGAATCCAGGGAAAATGTAGCGTGTCTTTTTACCCAGGAGCGGGAGGAGGGGGGCAGTATCTGTATGAACTGCTCGAGCACAAACTGTTCAAGGATCTCTGCCTTGTCATGTTTTTCCGGTTGTATCCACCTGGTACATAAGTTTACTAAGCGGTGGGCTACGACCCGGGGTCTGTCTCTGTTTGTATATTTGACTGTCCGGAGCCGCTGTCGGTAGGTCTCTGGAGTGAGGCCTAGGCGATCCAGAATAGCAGCCTTTAGTTGCTGATAGTCCATGGCCTCGTCTGCTGGAAGAGCCTGGTAGGCTGCCTGAGCTTCCCCTATGAGGAGTGGAGCCATAGTCGTTACCCAGCGATCAACTGTCCAGCCGTGGGCCGTGGCTACCCTTTCAAAAGTGAGGAGAAATGCCTCTGGGTCTTCGTTTGGCTTCATTTTATGCAGCATCACCGGTGGATTATTTTGAATCCCTGGTCTGCCTGGGGCTGGGCCTTCGGCCAGCAATTGGAGTAGCTTTTCCTCTCGCTGGGCCTGTTGCTCATCTTGCTGGGCTTGTCGCTCAGCTTGCTTCTCTGCTAGCTGGAGCTGTTGCTCAAGGATCTGAGAAAAAATTGTCTCCATTTTTTTTTTCCCCTTCTGTGTGGGTGTGTGGCCCTTCAGATACAGGGCCCGTCCAAATCCCACTTCTGACACCACCTGTGGCAGGACGGCCTGTAGCCGAGGTCAGGGAACAGTCCACACGTGTAGTTTCAGGATAAATGAAAACGTTCAGTAGCTTTATTTCTCCACAGCAACATAACATGCGGGTACACTGTCCCTTTAAGCAAATAAATCCTGCTCCACGTTGGGAGAAAACTGACTAACACAGCAGTCCTAGCTAGCAGGCTGGCTGGCTAAACCATACCCAAACCGTAAGAGTCTTTTTAAGCAGTCATGCAAACAAATGAAAGAAATCTTACTTTGGCTGCAGTAAGTAGTGTGCTGTATCCTTCTGGCTCGCAGCACATCTATCCATGTGGTCTCATCTTAGACAGCCAGCTACTGCTGGTAACAAGATCCTTATCTACCTTGCTGGCTCTCAGGTGGCAGCTTACATCCTGATTAGCTAGCTTCCACCTGAGTTAACCCTTATGAGTGCTGGATGAAGCACTCAGACATATGTTTCCCAGGCATAACTGATAGGGGTTGACTTCACCCTGTCACACACATATTCTATTGTTTTTACTATTTTATTATCTGTACTGATCCGTTTTAATATACTTGTATTCGTTTCTGGTTATTGTATTAATTGTTACTCTCGTCCATCTCATTCTGTTTAGTTGAGAAGTATGTCCATTTCCCCTATCCGTAGTATGTGTATGATCTGAGTTTCAGACACTTGTTTACAAGTTTACCAGCCAATCCGCATGCGGCTTTTTGCCGACAAGTCACTTCCGGTTCGGGGAAAAGACTACAAAAATGGACCCCGACAATGTGATTATATACTCTCTGAGGAAGCACACTGTGTAGCATGAAACGCATAAGAGTAGAAGCGCTGTGTGTAGCGTGAAATGCGGAAGATTAGAAGCGCTGTGTGTAGCGTGAAACGCGGAAGAGTAGAAGCGTTGTGTGTAGCGTGAAACGCGGAAGAGTAGAAGCGTGTGTGTAGCGTGAAACGCTGAAGAGTAGAAGCGCTGTGTGTAGTGTGAAACGCGGAAGAGTAGAAGCGCTGTGTGTAGCGTGAAACGCGGAAGATTAGAAGCGCTGTGTGTAGCGTGAAACGTAGAAGAGTAGAAGCGCTGTGTGTAGCGTGAAACGCGGAAGAGTAGAAGTGCTGTGTGTAGCGTGAAACGCGGGAGAGTAGAAGCGCTGTGTAGCATGAAACGCGGAAGACTAGAAGAGCTGTGTGTAGCGTGAAACGCGGAAGAGTAGAAGCGCTGTGTGTAGCGTGAAACACGGAAGATTAGAAGCGCTGTGTGTAGCGTGAAACGCGTAAGAGTAGAAGCGCTGTGTGTAGCGTGAAACGCGTAAGAGTAGAAGTGCTGTGTAGCGTGAAACGCGTAAGAGTAGGTTTTTTTATTCCGTCTGCACCATGTCGTCAATTTTTCATTAATGACCCTTTTATTAGTACTACGCTGTAGCCCCGGACATGTATTTTTTGCATGGCTGTGCTCCATTCGTCCTTCCTTCACCAGATCACTTGTTTTATAGGTAATTGACCATTGTAACCCTTTGATTTTAGTCCTTACCTGTATATTCACGCTCAGCCCTCTCCCCTCTTTTTATCATGAGTTTTATATTGCGTTTGAATAATTTTAGCTCCTGTGGTGGGTTTTAGTTTTATTGTATCCTGTAAATCCATGATCTCCTATGTTTTAGGCCGTTTGATAGTAATAGGTATGGGTGTCCAGCTCTCAGTTCCTATGTCCCTTTTGGGGACTCTCCTATGTCTCCGTTTTAGGGACTCTTTCAATTGAGGTTCTTAGGCCATGAATAGCTGCCTCAGGAATGATCATTATTAAGCCCAGTGGGTCTCTCCCACACTCTCTTATTGCCGTCCTTGTATATGTATTAGGGACAGTTTATAGTCTTAGGCGTGTGTTATTTGTAACGTTTTTTGTTACTTCATTAGACTTATTTTATCAGGGTACGCCTTTGGGTTTTATCGATAGGTGTTCCCTTTAGATCCCCCTACCCCCCTCATCACAGAGATTCCCCCTTCCCCCCGTCACAGAGATTCCCCCTCCCCCAGAGACCCCCCCTCAGTCACAGAGATTCCCTCTCCCCCCTCATCACAGAGATCCCCCCCCCGCAGTCAGAGATCCCCCCTCGCAGTCAGAGATCCCCCCCCCGCAGTCAGAGATCCCCCCCCTCAGTCAGAGATCCCCCCAATCAGAGATTCCCCCTCAGTCAGAGATCCCCCCTGATTAGCACTCCCTTGCTTTGTCAGTTTACATGTCTCTCCTGTTTGATCTCACTGAGCCGCCGTAGTGGGGGTGTCACTGCTGTGATTTTGTTACCGGGGGGGGGGGGGAGATATTACCACAGGGATCGGAAGTGGGCAGAGCAAGCAGGAAGTGCCCCCCCGGAGTTATCACTGGGTGAGTCCCTGTAACAGGAAGAATAATATAATATGTGGTGGGAGCCGGTCACACATGGGATGAGGTTGGGGGGGACAGTGGGAGACGTGGGATGAGGTGGGAACGACGACATTAGGAGCTGGTCACACCTGATGCGAGTTGGCCCGCTGCCAAGACAGTTTTTTTGGGTAAGGGGGGCATGCTCTATATGAGCGGGAGCAGTAAAGTCCGCTATCCTTGTATGTGTGTTTTTGTGCTATGCGGGGTCTCTGGGTGTGGGGGAGAGGCGGTGTGTGTGCGCAAGATGCTGTGCGTATGAGACGCTGTGTGTGTGTGTGTGTGTGTGTGAGATGCTGGGCGGGTGAGTGATGGCGTGCGTGTGATATGCTGGGTGTGTGTATGTGATGCTGTGAGTGTGAGATGCTGTGTGGGTGGGTGTGTGATACGTTTTGTGGGTGGGTGTGTGAGATGCTGTGCGTGTGAGATGCTGGGCGGGTTGGTGTGTGTGGGTGTGAGATGCTGGGTGGGTGTTGGGTGAGATGCTGGGTGTGTGTGTGATGCTGTGCATGTGTGAGTGAGATGCTGTGCGTGTGAGATGCTGTGCATGTGTGTGTGATGCTGCGGGAGTAAAGTCCGCTATCCTTGTGTGGGTTTTTTGTGTTATGCGAGTTCTGTAGGTGTGTGAGATGGTGGGTGGGTGTGTGAGATGCTGCGTGTGTGAGATGCTGGGCGGGTTGGTGTGTGGGTGTGAGATGCTGGTTGGTTGTTGTTGGGTGAGTGATGCTGTGCGTGTGGGTTTGATGGCGTGCGAGATGCTGTGTGTGTGTGATATGCTGGGCGGGTGTGAGATGCTGGGTAGGTGTTGTTGGGTGAGTGGGAGATGCTGTGCGTGTGTGTTTGTGTGAGATGCTGGGTGGGTGAGTGTGATGCTGTGTGAGCTGCTGGGGGGGTTGGTGGGTGTTGGGTGAGTGCGAGATGCTGTGCATGCGAGATGCTGGGCGTGTTTGTGTGAGATGCCGTGGCGGGTTGGTGTGTGGGTGTGAGATGCTGGTTGTGTGTTGGGTGAGTGTGTGCGAGATGCTGTGCGTGTGTGTGATATGCTGGGCGGGTGTGGGTGTGAGATGCTGAGTCGGTGTTGTTGGGTGAGTGGGAGATGCTGTGTGTTTATGTATGCAAGGTGCTACTCTAGGAGCAGCCGAAGGAGTGCCTGTCCCCTGGGGGCTCCACAAGGAGGGAAAGGAGAAAATCTGCAGAGCGTCCCCCAACAAAATGGAAGTCTTGAGGGCTGTTAAGGTTGAATGGGCATGGGTGGGAGAGGAGGGGCCAGCGACTTCATAAAAGGAGCGGGGAGAGGCATGGAGAACCTCGCGATTGGCCGCA
Organism: Ascaphus truei; assembly: GCF_040206685.1. Classification (NCBI taxonomy): domain Eukaryota; kingdom Metazoa; phylum Chordata; class Amphibia; order Anura; family Ascaphidae; genus Ascaphus; species Ascaphus truei. Next base: position 8,151,883 of record NC_134502.1, read on the forward strand.
ACGGGAGACAGTCACCGACAAAAAAATCAAACAGGTACTACCAAATTTTTGGCAGCACTGTCGCTTTGTCGCCGCCGCATGCATTATAAGTGCATGTGACGGTGACAATGCATTTGTTTTGCTGCAACGGTAGTATAAGCACAGCCTAATACACCAAACTCAGCCTGGGATCAGAGGCCTGGGATGCAAGGGTAGTCGGGTCCGGTGTCGAGGCAGGCAACAGGCAAAGGGTAGTCAGCTCTGAGGTCGAGACAGGCAGCAGGCAAAGGGCAGTCAGGTCCAGTTCGGAGGTCGCAGCAGGCAAAGGATATTCAGGTCCGAGGTCGAGGCAGGCAGCAGGCAAAGGGTAGTTAGATTCAGTTCCAAAGGTCAAGACAGGCAGCAGGCAAATCAAAGGCAACAGAGAGCTCAGACAGATCAAGTTATCCAGTACTTGACTACTTTGCACGTGCAAAGACAAGTTGCCACTGCTTGCTATTTAAAGGCCAGCGGCAGCTGCTGGCAATGAGCCAGAGAAAAGCTTACTTCCTGTCAGGGGGGAGAGGGCGTGTGTTTGTCCATGTGTCCATCCTGTCGGCACCAGAGGGCAGGATTTGCCAGGAAGCAAGATGGCCTTGCTTGCTTCAGTGTGCTTGAAGTGACTTCCTGTTGGTGACGGAGAGCAAGATTTGCCAGGAAGGGAGATGGTCCAGATTGCTTAATTGCAGTGGCCATCATAGGTGACAAACAGATCCCTTATAGCGTTTTGTGCATGATCGCATTTTATCAAGGATAAAGCTCTGAACCCAAATCCAGCACACATCCCCCCTGTAAGCTCAGAACCCAAACCCAGCACTGCTAAAGCTCTAATGCAGGCACTCATTCTCTCCCTTCTCGATTATTGTAACCCCCTGCTGTACGGCCTTCCTGCCTCTCACCAGTCTCCGCTACAATTTAACCTAAATGCTGCTGAAATTCAAGGGCCACCTTGCACCGACTTCTTCCACCATATGTAGGAGATTCGTGCAGAGGGTAAAACAGGAAATGTATATTAGGGGAAAAATAATATAGGCTTTTTATTAGCTGAAATTTTAATAGCAGAAAATCTAGCGTATGTTTCACCAAAAGAAACATACCTAGCACCATGTGGAGCGCTGACTAACACAAGAACTTATTCCCTATCTGTGGGTTGGAGGCTCAGCCCCTTACCAACAATAACACACATTCAGTGTGAGGTCAGTTTTACCTGTGGGCCTCCTTGCTGGAATAAGGGGGTGAGAAGTACATGTGCAGGGCGGTCTCTCTGTCAGTGGGGCAAGGTGGTTTCTCTTCAGTGGGGCATAGTAAAAACAACGATTTATGATGATATATATGTATCTGTATATATATATATATGTATATGATATATATATACAATGATTGAGCGCGGCTGGTATGAGCAGGGAGTCCCTGAGTACTTTGCCGCGGGACGCATGCGCGGTGATCATATTTCTCATTGGTTAGTGACGCTTAGTGACGTCACCACTTAGCGCGAAATAACGGCAGTCAGTGGTATTTAAATCGTTGTTTTTACTATGTACAGCACTTCTTGATAAAGTTCTTTGGAACGAAACGCGTAGAAGGTTTGCTGCTGCTCCCTAATCATTATGACTTACCAATAAAGGATCGTTTTGCAAGACCTGCTCTTTTCATTCATTGCTGTGCGCTGCACACCCTGGCTTTTGGAATCTTTATCCCAATACAGCTGCACGCTCTGGAAGGGAGGCACTGGGAGGAAGGAGAATATTGTGAGTACATTACCTGGGGCTAACCCAATGAGGAACTGGGGGGTGTCCTTGGACAACCCACCCCAACCTTCAGGGTAACCTTATGCCCTCTTAAGGCTTACGACTGTTGCTTTTTTTATTCATACAAACCCAGTTTATGCTCCCTTCCATTACACACGGTCCCAGCACTTTCTGAGCACCATTTCACAATCAAACTAGGATTATTTTATCAGCAATATACAAATTAGCATAAAAAATGCAAAACGGGAAGACAAAAGTGCACAGAAATTGTGCCGTTTTATATTTGTTATATTTCTATTCATTTTTCTCTGTAAACTGTTTTCATATTTTTATGTACAACTTACAACGGATCATTATGTAGTAATAATAAGCTTTTATACAGACTGATTCTGTTGTTGATACTACTTTATATTTTAGCCTCACATTCTAACTGTTTAGTAACATACTGTAGAAGATACTCCCCTAATAGTAGGACAGATAATGTAATGTAGCAGGGAATATACTAGTGTACTGATTGCAGAGTCTAAGTGATGCCACAAGACATACTGTATTAGCCCGAATATAGTACGGCCTCGTACATAATACGACCCTAAAGTTTTTAAGGTGTTCTACATGAAAAATAAAAGGTGTTAGGCTGCGCATATAATACGAGTACAGTTTTTGGAAGGACATTTTTAGGAATAAAACATAGCACTATATTTGGGCCAATACAGTACTTTATTGAACAGTAAGAGGCTCTCAAAAATGCCAGCAGCTGCTCTGATGATTTTGTTCCTCCTGACAAACAAACAACAACAATTGGAGAATTCTCTGTTTCAGGAACCAGTTGAGTTTGATAAAGTTGCAATTTACTTCTCCAAGGACGAGTGGGATTATTTAACAGAAGAACAGAAGGAACTTTACAAGGATGTGATGATGGAGAATTACTAGGCTCTCTTGTCTCTAGGTAAGAAAGTGTGTGTGTGTGTGTGTGTGTGTGTGTGTGTGTGTGTGTGTGTGTGTGTGTGTGTGTGTGTGTGTGTGTGTGTGTGTGTGTGATTTGATTTCCAAAACTACAGGAACTGAATGTATATCTCTAGCGATATCCGTGTACATAGCACTGCATAGCAGTATAATACACGTGACATAACAATATAGCAGATAACGGGAATAAGACTTTTCTATGGTGCAAACACTTTAAATATATACGTGTCTCCCCTGACATATACAGGATGTGTCAATGTGACACCTTAGATTGTATCAATGATTGAGCGCGAAGAAGAGCCGTATATACAGTAAGGGGTCACCAGCAGTATGAGAAGGAAAATCCTACAGATATCAGCACTGGTGAGTAATAAACACTTTTGTGGTGGGTGCTCTAGGAAAAATCATTATATAACATATTTCATAAAACAAGGAAACTTGATCACAAATTAGTATATATCAATAATTTCTAATATTCTTTTGTAACTTTACAATTCCCATAATAAAGTGGAAATATATGTGGTACATGATTCCTGATTTTATATATATATATATATATATATATATATATATATATCTCGCTGGTAGGCAATATCCTCACAAATTAAGTTTATTGCCATTTTGAATGCATTTCTTCACTTCTACTTGGAAACATTTACTGAATACCCGATTTGTTACACATCTTACCGTGTGTATCCTGTTTTTTAAACTACAGTAAATCTGACGTTTGAAAATCATTTTTTGTATCCAATGTTAATGCATTTCTTTACTCAAATTTTTTCCCCAGCTGATGGATGCATGAGCAGGAATTCTCATGAAGGATATCATATTTTGCTCTGTTCACCAGATTGTGTAATGGAAGATACCAGTGTTACTCAAATGTATCACGGAGCAAATCACATTAGTCAAGATATACCAAACCAGAGTCTGAGAGAAACTGTGAGCATTATGGCTAGGGAATCAACCTCACAGGAAGAAGGAAATCTCCCAGACTCCTACATTTATACCATCAGAGAATATACAGGGACAGAATATGCATCTACTCCTATTACAGCATGTAACAAAGGAAACATGAATGCAGGGAACGTTCACAAGAACTTGTCAGTACAAGAAAAACCATTTGTATGTTCTGAATGTGGGAAATGTTTCACATATAACTCTAAGCTCATTACACACCAGAGAATACACACAGGAGAAAGACCATTTGTATGTTCTGAATGTGGGAAATGTTTTAGCCAGAGAGCTAATCTTGTTAAACATCAGAGAATTCACACAGGAGAAAGATCATTTGAATGCTCTGAATGTGGGAAATGTTTTACCCAGAATGTAGATCTTGTTACACATCAGAGAGTACACACAGGAGAAAGACCATTTGTATGTTCTGAATGTGGGAAATGTTTTACCCAGAACTCTATTCTTGTTAAACATCAGAGAGTTCACACAGGAGATAGATCATTTGAATGCTCTGAATGTGGGAAATGTTTTACTCAGAATGTAGATCTCGTTACACATCAGAGAGTACACACAGGAGAAAGACCATTTGTATGTTCTGAATGTGGGAAATGTTTTACCCAGAACTCTACTCTTGTTACACATCAGAGAATTCACACGGGAGAAAGACCATTTGTATGTTCAGAATGTGGGAGATGTTTTACCCATAACGGTACTCTTGTTAAACATCAGAGAGTTCACACAGGAGAAAGACCATTTGTATGTTCAGAATGTGGGAGATGTTTTACCCATAACTGTACTCTTGTTAAACATCAGAGAGTTCACACAGGAGAAAGACCATTTGTATGTTCTAAATGTGGGAAATGTTTTACCCATAACTCTACTCTTGTTGAACATCAGAGAATTCATACAGGCGAAAGACCATTTGTATGTTCTGAATGTGGGAAATGTTTTACCAGTAACTCTACTCTTGTTAAACATCAGAGACTTCACACAGGAGAAAGACCATCTGTATGTTCTGAATGTGGGAAAGGTTTCATATATAACTCTGCTCTCCTTAGACATAAGATAATACACACAGGACAAGGACCATTTGTATGTTCTGAATGTGGGAAAAGTTTCACATATAACTCTGCTCTCTGTAGACATCAGAGAATTCACACGGGAGAAAGACCATGTGTATGTTCTGAATGTGGGAAATGTTTTACCCGTAACTCTACTCTTGTTAAACATCAGAGAGTTCACACATGAGAAAAAACAAGACCACCAGAACAATCTATCAGAGACTCTCACAGCCACCACCAGTCTAAGTTCTTTCAAAACTAAAGCTGTCTGACATTTTAATCTGGTCTGTAACTGTTACATAAACCTATAATATATATTATCTCTAACTGTGCATGCAATGTCTTGTATATAATGTATACCCTGTTCACTTATGTAACAATGTATTTGTAACCATGTATTTTTTGTCATCATAAACTCTTTGCCCAGAACATACATGAAAATGAGAGGTAACTCTCAATGTATTACTTCCTGGTAAAACATTTTATAAATAAATACATTTGTGTGTTCTAAATTCAGTAAATGTTTTGCTAATAAGCAGGGCTGCCAACAGAAATCATGGGGCCCAGGACAAATGAAAGGAGCAGGGCCCCCCCACAACCCATAGCGCACCTACCTTGAAAAAAAATTTTTTAGCGCGCAATTTTTACTAAACTGTTTTCTTTTTTTTTTTTTTCAACTTTCTGTTTATTATATCCAAGTATAAATCATGCCAACATATTACATTACATGGTCCTGGTGGACAGACTCAACATCAGACATACCACATTTAACATACAGGGGGAAGGGAAGACGACAGGACATAGACAGGTAGAGGAGTAAGGGGAGGTGAGGGGGGGGAGGGAGGGGGGTTGAGAAGGTGCTCCCATTCACTTCCTGGATCTCTCTGTCGGACGGTCACCACCGGCCCTTGGTGTTGTGGCACTCCCGCATATTGGGGTTTAGAAGCGTCAGCTGAGACCTAGCTCCCTATAGGGGGGGGGGGGCTACCGTTGGTCCTCTGTGTCTGTTCTGTCGCCTTGTCTGTGCATCCAAGGAGAACTCATTTTGTCCTATTAAAGCCGATTGGGGCATTGCTCATCCCCGGGATATCAGTCTGGGCAAGCCAAGGCAGCCAGACTTTGAAAATTTTCGCCAGTATCGTTAACCAGACTCGTTAACTTTTCCATCTGGCATACAAACCAAATTCGATTTCTAATTTTGTCTATTGATGGAATTGCGTTCTGGTTCCACAATGCTGCGGTCTCGCACCGCATAGCTGTTGCAAAATGTACTATTAATTTGTTCCCCGTTCTCGATACTTCATCAGTGGGTTTGCCTAGGAGGAACAGCCACGGGTCTAGCTGAATTTGGAGGCCCAAGATCCTCTGTAGCCAATCTCGAATCTGTTGCCAAACTGGCATAAGCTTCGGGCAGGACCACAGCATGTGTACCAGATCCCCCTGTTCCCCGCACTGCCTTGGGCAGAGCGGGGAAGCGCCTTTAATAAATTTAGCTAACCTGACTGGGGTGAGATACCACCTCAACAATACCTTATATGAGTTCTCCTTCAATGTCGTGCAGATAGAGCTGCTGGCGGCCGCCTTGAATATTTCCGTCCAGTCCTCGTCCTCTAGTGTTTCCTGTAGGTCTGATTCCCATAAGCTCATGAATCTGGGTCTAGTTATTGCGTCTTTGTCAGTACCGACCACCTGTCTGTATAGAGTGGAGATCAGTCCCCGTGTGTCATTTCCCCGCACACAGAGCATTTCAAAATTCGTTAAGGGTGGTCTCACCGTGTGTTTGTTGTAAAATGCCCGGACCTGGAGGTATCTAATAAATTCTGTGTTAGGAATGTCTGTTTCTGACTTCAATTGATCAAATGATTTGATGGTGTTGCTGCCCTCCAGGTCCTTTAGTCTGTGCACCCCCCGTTGTCGCCAGATCTGAAAATTCTTCCCCTCTAGACCAGGAGCAAAATCCGGATTCCCATACAAAGGGGCCATTAATGTGTGTTCAGAGGTCAATGAGTAGCTATATTTGGACACCTCCCAGACCGAGAGTGAGTTGACCACCGATGTCAATGGATCTTTTATATCTTTAATTCTTTTTTTCGGGAACCAGATGAGATCCCTGAGCTCTAGTGGGGCGCACAACTCCCTCTCCAGTGACACCCACCGACACAGCTCCGGGTCCCCATGCCACTGTGTAATTTGGCACAGCTGAGCTGCCTTATAATAGGACAACAAGCATGGCACTGCCAGACCCCCCGCTTCCTTAGGTTTCTGCATAATTGCTGCTTTGAGCCGTGGTTTTTTACCCTTCCAAATAAATGCAGTTATTGAGTTTTGTAAGTCCTTAATCTCGGATCTTACTACCGGTGTCGGGAGAGTTTGAAACAAGTACAGTATTCTGGGGAGAATGTTCATCTTAACACTGTATATTCTGCCTAGCCATGAGATACCATATGCTGACCAATCCTGTAGTTCCTTTTTTAGGATCCTTATCAGACTGGGATAGTTTGCTTGATATAGGGATGTTGTCTGTTTTGTGACATTCACCCCTAGGTATTTGATGGACCTGGACTGCCATTTAAACTCAAAATTGAGTTCCAATAGTTTTTGCATATCCCCGGGGATGTTCAAGCTCATCGCCTCAGTCTTTGATTGGTTTATCTTAAAACCTGAGAGCTGGTTGAACCGCCCCAGGAGCGCAAATAGGTTGGGGAGAGAGGTGAGCGGTTTGGTGATTGTCAAGATAATGTCATCAGCGTATAACGCTAATTTGTGCTCCTGTGAGTTAATTTGGACCCCCGTTATGTCCCTATTACTGCGTATGTGTGCAGCCAGCGGTTCGATGCATAAGGCAAAGAGCAAGGGCGAGAGCGGGCACCCCTGCCTCGTCCCACTTTTGATTAGAAACAACTCGGAGGGGAAGCCCTGATGCAGAACCCTCGCTGCAGGAGACGTGTATAGTGCTTTTATTGCCCTCAAAATCTTTTCCCCGAAACCTTATGCCCCAAGCGTGGTCTCCAGGTATGGCCAGTCTATCCTGTCAAAGGCTTTCTCCGCGTCCAGGCTTAACACCAAACTCCGAACCTTGCTGGCGTTGACAAAGTCAATTATATCTATTACCCATCTGGTATTGTCGGCCGCCTGTCTATCTCTAATAAAGCCAACCTGGTCCGGATGGATCAGCCTAGGCAGGATAACACTTAAACGATTGGCCAGTAATTTAGAATAGATTTTAACATCCGAATTTATCAACGAGATCAACCTGTAACTTTGGCAATTTGTGGGATCTTTGTCCTTCTTATGAATCAAGGAGATTGACGCCTGGCGCATCTGGGCCGGGAAAGGCTCTCCCGCCAGGACCCCGTTAAATAACCTGAGCATGTGTGGGGCTAGTATTCCAATGAATTTTTTATAATGTAAATAAGAGAACCCGTCTGGGCCCGGGGCCTTGGAAGACTTCAAGCTTTTGACTACTGCTGTCAGTTCTTCACGTGTGAAATCACTCTGTATCGCCTCGCTCTCCAACCTGCCCAACTGCGGCAGAGTAGCCTCTGCGAGGAATTCCTGCAGTCTGTGCCTTGTATTTACATTGTGGACTTTCTCCCCATTGTACAACTGAGCATAGTATTGTTTAAACTCTTCCACTATAACTTTAGGGTTGGAGGATGTCTCCCCCGACTTTGTTCGAATTGTTTGTATATTGTAATTTGTTTGCCTATTACGGAGTCGGTTGGCTAACATTGTGTCCGGCTTGTTGGCTTTCTCATAAAATTTTCTACGTGTCCAACTCAAGTCTTTCTCGGCCCTGAAGGGGAGGAGGAGGTTAAGCTCAGTCCTTACATCCTTCAGCTCCTTTAGGGTATCTCCTCTGCCTGATCGCTATGTAGTGCAGAGAGCTCATGTAACCTCTTATATAGCTGTATCAATTTGGCATCCCTCTGTTTTTTCTTTCTCGCTGCTATGCTAATTAGCACCCCCCTCATCGTGGCTTTGTGAGCCTCCCACAGGGTTGTGTGGGACTCCACACTGCCTAGATTGGTCTGGAAAAACTGTCTGATCTCCTCTTTAACCTTTTTCTCTAATTCTGGGATCTTAATCAGTGATTCATTAAGTTTCCAGTTTGCTCCCGGGCTAGTAGGCCTAATCTGTGTGCATCTCAGCTCTATTGATGCATGATCCGACCACGTAATGTCGTGTATTTTGGAATCGGATATCTGTGGGACCATTCTACTAGACACAAAAAAGTGGTCAATCCTGGTGTAACTGTCATGAGGGTGTGAGTAAAAAGTATAGCTCCGCTCCCCTGGGTGCTGTTCCCTCCATATATCTACCAAGCTCCCCTGCTTGAGGCCCTCCAGCAGTGGCCCATTCCCTGTGTGTCTAGGCTTTTGCTGCTGCGGTGATCTATCTAGCCGGGGGTCTATTGTTTTGTTGAAATCCCCTGCTAGGATTATATTTCCCACAGCACACCTTTACAATACCAGGAAGAACTCCACAACGAACTTTGGATCGTTCTCGCAGGGCGCGTATATACAGGCTAAAGTTACTCTACATTGTTGTAGGAGTCCCACTAAGATAAGATATCTCCCTTTGCTGTCCCTTTTTGCCCTCTCTAGCTGGAAGGGGGATTTATTGTTGAATACTATGGCTACCCCTTTCTTTTTCTCTTTAGCGGAGGCCAGGAAAAACTGCCTGTAACCTTTATCTAAGAAACCTGGGCTGCTGTGTGTACTAAAGTGGGTCTCCTGGAGGAAAATCACGTCAGCCCCTCTGCGTCTGAATTCAGAGACGGCTACCTTGCGTTTCTTTGGGCTGTTGAACCCTTTAACGTTTTGGGAGATAAATGTTACTTCCATTTTTGTATGTTGTGTGGAAAGCTAAGCCAGATGCGGTGTAGGTGCATCCCTCGCTGGTGGTGCCGTCTGTGTTGACATCTTGCTCCGGGGATCACTCCCTCTCTTCGGGGGTCAGGAACATGGGTGGGGAAAGACATAAGGGAAAGGCAAGGGAAACAACATACAAATAAACACATAAACAGTACCCTGGTGGTTCCAAAGGGCCCCAGGGTAAATGCCTGGAAGTAAATCCTTCCCACTGGACCTTCCTCCCTCCCAGTCCAGCGCCATAGTCCCTCCTGCGGACCATGGGATTCCGGGGCTTTAACAGGGGAGTGGGCTGGGCCCAACTCCCTGTCGCAGAAGCACATGCCTGCGGGCAGGGTTGGTGACAGACTCCCGACCACCCGCCGGCTACTGCTAAACATCGTCGTGCAGCCACCTCCTCCCCCAACTGGGTCTAACTTCAGACGACCCTTAAATCCCCCAACCTACATGTCTCAGTGTGTTTATTAGTATTCGAACCTATCTGCCGCATTCTGGCCTGTTTGTAATGCCTAACTGGGGACCCACGGAGCCGCCCCCCCCCTGCACCCATGGACCTCCTTCTATTCTGATTGCGACCCCCCTGCTTCCTCCACTAGCCTGCCCTCTCCCTTGCTTGCGTCCCGCCCAGGTGGCCGCTGGTTTCCCTCCTCCTGCCTTGTGTGCTAGGCCTCCATCTCCTTCAACCCTCCTCCCCCTTGCCTACTGGGTATCTCTCCCTCCTTTCGTGCCCTTCCCCCACTGCTCTGGGGCTGCTCTGGGGTGACAGCCTCCTCTGCTCGGCTCCCCTTCACACACGCTGTCTAGCCGTCTTCCCTCAGTGTCCGCTGGGCGTCTGTACCCCTCCCCGGCAGTGGAGCTCGTGTGCCTCTGCCGGGGGGAGCCAGAACCCATCTCGCGATGCACTTCCGGTGGGACAGCCTCTCCGCCGGATATCCGGATCTTCGCGTCGCCTCCGGAACTCGTCGGATGACGCGGCCGTGAGTTGTCAGTCGGGAGCTGGATGAGGGCAGGGGCGGTCGCAGCCGGGGGCGGCCTCACTCAGCTTACCAGTCTGTCCCGCCAAAACAGCAGCCGCCATGCTTCTTGCCGCGCTTTCGCCCCTTCTTTGTCAGGTAAGTCCATAGACGCCATTTTGGGGGGTTTTCTTTGCCATTACAGGTTTAGGTACAGGTGGGTATGTCCACTCCTACTGGTCACCCTGGACACCCTCTGCTGTCCGGGTGGGTCTTGGGGGAATGATCATCGAGGGGGGTAAGAGTAATAACTGAACTTATAACTTGAACAACCTTAACAGTGATTTTAGGCAGCTTGTTTGAGGCACTATGCGTCCGTGTCCGCTCTCTTTGCGTCGCTCCGCTCCGCTGCTTTGGGCACTTCCACTCAGCTGGGCAGGGGGGGGGCGCGCCTCCGGACTCCCCTGGCCGGTGGTTGCTGCGTTGATGCCCAGCTTTTTGAGAAAGGCAGCCCCCTCTGCCAGATGTTTTAGGGTGTGAGAGCGGCCGTTTCTCATCACCACCAAGGCGAAGGGGAAAGCCCAGCGATAGCGGACGTCTCTATCTCGTAGGGCTCTTGTAATGGGAAACAGCACCCTCCGCCTCGCCAGAGTGATAGGGGAGAGATCCTGGAAAACCGCCATGGTGATTCCCTCAAAGGTCACCGCTGGCATTGCCCGCGTGATCTTACAGATCTCTTCCTTCATTCTGTAATGGTGCAGGCGGAGGATCACGTCTCGGGGAGGGTTGTTGGGCATTGGGCGCGAACGCAGGGCGCGATGGCAGCGGTCCATTGTTAGCTCAGCCTCTGTTTTGCCTGGCAATATGCTGGTCATCCATCTATTGAGCAGGACCTCAGGATCCAGGATCTCCTCAGGTATCCCCCTTATGTGCTGGTTATGGCGCCTGTCCCGATTTTCGCTGTCCTCTTGCCTGTCCTCAAGCTCTGCGACCCTGCGTTCAAGTTCCCCCATCCGTGTATTTGTTTCCACATGGCACCTTGAGCTTTCCTCCATTTTTTCCTCGAGCTCGTTCGTGCGGGTGCCAATCTGGAGTATATCTTTGCGGAGACTCTCCACCTCCCCCCCGAAGAATGACTTAAGATCTGTTAGCAACCGAGCTATTTCTTTCTTTATTGTCCCCGCTTGTTCTGTCTGTGTCCCCTCCATCTCTGGGGCCGAGTCTGAGTCTGTGCCTGCAGGGTTCTCCGGCCTAGCTTTGCTTCCCCCTGTGAAGTATGATCGGACGTCTGTTTTTCGTTAATTTTTCAGCCTTGTTGTGGCTATGATCCCTCAAAAGTGGTATGGGGCTGTTCAGCAAAGATTCACACCCATGATGCTATGCTTAGATCTAGGGTAGCTGAGCTGAGAATGTCTTTTATTAGCTGATTTGTGCCGGTGGGTATTGGAGCTGCTGCACTACACTTCCATCCACATACCCGCCGTGCATGTTTTGCATGTGCATGTCTGGAGCTGGGCGAAGATAAAGTGCAGGAAAAAAACCCTCCCCCAATACTGGCAGGTAAGACACAGTGCTCCAATCCATAACTTGTTATACTGTAGTTATAGTTTTACTGTATACAGTATAGTTACAGTATATACTGTAGTTATACCGTTATACTGTATATAGTTTGCCAGTAGTTAAAGTCCCATATTGTGAAATACTCAATGCCTTTAATGCACTTTAATGTACTAATGTTTTATTTTATTTTCAGACCTGCAGCACTACAGGAAGGGGGGGACTTGTGCAAAAGTATTGTACTGTGTGTATACTGTAGCAACAGTCAGTAAATGATGCTAATCCCCCCTCTCTCAATGACAAAAGATCTACAGACTTTGGACAAATTTGGAAGAAGAGGCGACCTACTGTATATTTGTATTATTCATTTTCCATGATTATCCTGCACAAATAAAATTGTTCCTTCTTTAAATTCCTGAGAATCATTTGAACTTTGTGTTTGTGTGTGTGTGTGGGGGGGGGGGGGGGTGGTAGTTATGCAAGCCCTGTCGAGAAAAAAAAAGAATGTCTCTTTTGAATGAGGACACACAGCTAAACAAAGCCAAGTTATGAACCTCTACTCTAATTCATTCAACCTCTAATGAATCGCTCTTGGGGGAGGTGTCAATAAGCAGTTAAATTCACTTTGGTTTGTTAGGCTTACTGTGTGTGTGTCTGTTGGGGTTGGGGGGGGGGGGTGAGTATGCAGGATTATTAGTTCAAAGAAATCTTTTGAACAGGTCATCAGAATGTTTTGAACCCCCCACCCCAAATAAAAGGTACACTATGTCACCCAACTCATAAAGAACAGTATACATTACAAAATTGTTAAGCCCAAGTTTAGAATTTTTTTTTTAAAAAGGGATGTCTTTTTTCCTCCCAGAATTTTTAAATTCACCTTGAATGAGAAGTCATTCTCGCCAAAGCCCCGAGAAGGATTTACAGTATCACACTGATCATCATAACTCTATGCCCAGGACCTACTTGAAAACGAGAGGTAACTCTCAATGTATTACTTCCTGGTAAAACATTTTATAAATAAATACATTTGTGTGTTCTAAATTCAGTAAATGTTTTGCTAATAAGCAGGGCCGCCAACAGAAATTATGGGGCCCAGGACAAATGAAAGGAGTAGGCCCCCCCCACAACCCATAGCGCACCTACCTTGAAAAAAAAAATGTTAGCACGCAATTTTTACTTAACTGTTTTCTTCTTATTGTAATAAGGAAAAAAAATATTACAATGCAATCTGTTTATTACACCCCCAATACATATACAAATACACCCCCACCCCTCCAATACATATATAGGTACAACCCCACACATCAATAAGATAATGAATAACATTTGCCAAACATTTCACTACAAGAAGATAACAGCTTACCTTAAGGACTGGGGCCGGAGGCTGGCGCAGGGGGAGCTGGGATGGTGGGCGCGTGATCGCCACTGCGCTTCCCTTCCGTCACACGTTGGAAGCGGGGCTGGACACCACTCATCTCACCCCAACAGGCCGAACACCCTGCACATGCGTGCCGAGACCTGCGCAAGCGCACAGGCTGTGCTTGACAAGTGTGTGTGTGTGTGTGTGTGTGTGTGTGTGTGTGTGTGTGTGTGTGTGTGTGTGTGTGTGTGTGTGTGTGTGTGTGTGTGTGTGTGTGTGTGTGTGTAAATTTGGATCAACTCACTAATCTAGAAAAAAAACATGTGAATGACTAATTTTCTGAACCCCTTAACCTGTGTCTGGATGCCCCCGATGCACAATTTTCAAAGGCAGCAATCCCGCCTGGGATCTTACTTGATCCGAAGTCCCTCAATGTCCAGGTACCTGATTCCCGCAATGTTATATATTCGAGGGGAGGTGTTCCCTACCTATCTTCTGGGTTAGGGGGATTCCGATGTCTCTCGTCTGAAGCTTGGGAGTCAGGTCTGGAAGAAAGCAGTATAGGTTATTTCGGTGTAGGTATAGGACAATTAAGATATTTAGGGTAAATAAGATATCCAGGTGCTAATATAGCGTGCAGTCTACCGGTGATCTGTGGTCCACTTCTGTCAGTTTAACCCTTACGTGCATTCTGTCAGTTTAACCCTCATTTGAATTCCTATAGTCAGTTGACTGCATATCAGTTTAACCCTCTATAATGTTAAAAACATTCTATAAAAATATCTGCAAAGAAGACCGCGCAGTTGCATTTTTACGCGAAAATTATCTTCTGGGTGTACCACAAGAGTCACCAAATGAGCTATTTCAATCACACCTTGATCACATTTTCTATAACGTGCTAAGAAAGGATGCAGAAGATTTGTTATAACAATTTCTTCAAGACATATACGAAGTGTTTATCGTTACAAACCAATGAGCTATATTGTTCCTTTGTAGTATAATAAAAACCAATACATATCATATTGTTCCTTTGTTTAGTAGATAAAGTAGACTGCACGCTATAGCAGAACAGTAGAAGTAGACCACGCAATAGTAGCACTGATATCCAGATCCAGAGTGTGAGACAGAGTGTGTGTTTGAGGCAGAGTGAGCGTCTGTGTGACAGAGAGTGTGTGTGACAGAGCGCGAGAGACAGCGTGTGTGTGACAATGAGCATGTGTGTGACAGAGAGCGAGAGGCACAGAGGGAGACAGGGTGACAGAGAGCAAGACAGAGAGGGAGACAGGGTGACAGAGAGGGAGACAGGGTGACAGAGTGGGGAGACAGAAAGGTGAGACCGGGTGACAGGTGGAGACAGGGTGGGTGGGTAGGTAACTGACTGGAGATAGGGGGGCCATGGGAGACCAAGGGGAGATATTGGGGGGCCGTGGGGGGCCAGAGGAGAACCATGGGAGGCCGTGGGGGGCAGGGGGGGGCGTGGGGGGCCAGAGGAGAATCAGGGGAGGCTGTGAGGGGCCAGAGGAGGTCCATGGGAAGCTGTGGGGGGCCTGAGGAGGTCCAGGGGAGGCTGTGGGGGGCCAGAGGAGGTCCAGGGGAGACTGTGGGTGGACCAGGGGAGGGCATGGGATCAGTGGAGGTAAAAGGGAGGCCACGGGAGGTCATGGGGGGCCAGAGGAGACCGGAGGGGACTGAGGGAGGGTGTGGGGGGTCCAGGGGAGGGCATAGGGAGACCAGTGGGGGGACAAGGGGGGGCCAAGGGAGAGGCATGGGACGTCATGGGACATTGCTTACCTGCTCTGTGCTGGATAGAAGAAATGGCAGCTTCACAACTCAGAGCCTGGCTCCGAGCCACAAAATAAATCCTGGCAACGCGCCCGCCAATCAGGTTGGAGGGGGGGGGGGTTCCACCAAGGGAATTGTAGGGATCATCAGCGGGCACAATCTGGTTTCCAGGGGCGACCGGAAACCTGGATTTGTCAGCACTGCTCACAGGGATTTATTTTTTTTAGACGGGCATGGCTGGGCCCCCCTGACTCACGGGGTATGGGACATCAGTACCTTCTGTCCCCCCCCTGTTGGCCCCCTGCTAATAAGTCATGTCTTGTTGCACATCAGAGTTCACAAAAGAGAAAAATGATTTTATTTTTGTAAAAAAAATATCTTTAAACTTATGAAAACATAATACATTTCTTATAATCGTGGGAGATATTTTGCTTTTTATTATTTAACTTTGAAAAATTTAATTGTAGCAGTGTTTCCCCTACCCAATCTCATATTGGCCCCCTCATGTGGAAACTGAACCATGTTACATGTGGTGTAGTGTGGTGCACCTGCTGAGTCTCCCGCGATGTTATAGGGGATATCATCAGAACTGGCTCCTGAGGTATAGCTGAGTTATACTCACTCTTGGTACACCGCCTCCATCTCTTTCAGACCCCCAGTGTTGTCGGGAGGAGTCTCTGAAAGAGAACCTTTATTTACAACTTCTTCCTAAATGACTCCAGGCTCAGGCAAGAAGAGTTCTTTAGCAACAGCATACTTTATTACAGCAACATATGGCAGCCTGCCCATTCTGCAGCCTGTCTTCTTAGCCGATTATAATAAGTTGCCAACCCCAAGGAAGTCCCTGGCCCTACACTCCCAGTCGAGGGCACCGAAGCAGGCCTAACTCTTCCCTTACTCCCTGATGGAGTAAGCGGAATAGTCTTCTCCCACACCACTCCCCTGAGGGAGGGCACAAAACCTGCCAGAGCCCTGGCAGTTTGCTGGGACAGACTAGCCTCACTCATAGGTGGTGAGGCACTTCTAAATTCAGGAAGTGCGGTGCAATAAATAGCTCCAATAGGCACCACCCCTGTGTCACTGTAATTGGACACAAAGCCTGATGACACTATCTTCACTGAAATACTGCACAGCACATGAGTGTGGGGGAAAAGCTCCATGATTACTCCTGGCTACCTGCCCTTACCAGGAATTATTGCACAGGAGGAGAAATAATTATAACCCCAAAACTACACAGGATTACACTCTCCCTCTGGTGGATCCAATGGTCCCCACTTGGTCCTAAATTTGCTGGGCCTTCCTTCCGATAAACAACCTGAAATACATAACAATTTATTTGTACAACAACATAAGTGCATCATCTCTCAACAGAACTACCTCATGCTAGAAACATCCCAATTTCTAGGATCACTCCCTAATGGAGTATCCACTCTTTAGTAATAGTGCCTGCGATCAGGTTTCTTCACCTCTCACCTGTTGTGATCTATGATCATTATAGAATACGATTTAGAAAGCCCATTCTCAGGACAGTACACCAGTTTGTGTTTAAAAGTATTCCTTCCTATGCTCCAAATTCTCATTAGGTAGCATACTTTCTCTTCTGTCCTGTAAACAGAATGTGAAGTACAAAATCACCCTGGATAGGGGGAAAGATGGCGGTGCACAGCGTACCAACAGGTGCCTTGTGCGTTCCGGAAGCAGGAAGAAAAACGGAAGCTGGATGGCGATTTTCGGTGACAAAGTGCAGTGGATGCACGAAACGCGTCCGAGTTCTTTCTCTAGATGATTCTTTCTTTTTAATAACATGTCGTTGCTGTTCATTACTGTTCATTAAATTTTGCACCGAAAATCGCCATCCAGCTTCCGTTTTTCTTCCTGCTTCCGGAACGCACGAGGCACATGTTGGCACGCTGTGCACCGCCATCTTTCCCCCTATCCAGGGTGATTTTGTACTTCACATATGTCGGGCTGAGAGCACGCCAGAACCAGAAGGACCGTGTGTACAAAGGTCGTGAGTACTTGTCATTGACACTGTATTGTATTTATCACTATGGTCTAGCTCTAAGGGCTGTTGGAGTTATTATTTAGATAGGGGTCAGGGTCCCTAATTCTTTTGGGTTCCCTTGACATCCCTTTTCTATGTGTTACCCACACCCCTAATTTTGACCTAAATACAGTTTACTCTTTATACATTTCCTGGTTCCTCCAACAACAATTGCTGCATTTGTAACGATTAATTAAGCTATATAGCTACTCAACCATCTCCTAAGAGAAGCAATTTATTCCACTTTGAGCACTGGCAGAGAAGACTCTTCTCTATCTATCTCTGTAAACAGAATGACTGGTCTTAGAACTTAAATAATCCTCGACCGCCTCCCTTAGCCAAGTCTCCCTATTGTCCTCGATTTCCTGCATTATTGGCTCAGGAACGTAAGGGTACTCAAACCCATGATACTGCTTATAATGGGCTATTATGGCTCTCTCTGCCCTGCTTACTCTAGTTAGCTGCCTATTCCCGGCCCTGCCTGGCAGTACCCAAGACAAGGGTTCCTCTGGAGCAATCTCGTCATACAATATAGAGGATTCCTTGGGCATGACTATCCCTTTTTGAATCTCGTCCCACCTCCTCACGAGTTCATTTTTGGCTTCTTCAACAGAGTACACCCCTATATCCCACCAATGGTCTTCCACGTCTCCACGCATTAAGATGAATCTAGTACGGTCCAAGAAGGCAGAATATCCTTCATACAATGGGGCCCACCATTTGGTGCTATGCTCCTTCAAGTGCTCCCTCAAGACTAAGGCAGTTTCACACCCGTCGGTATCTCCACCGGACGAGACTCCTGAAGTGGCACTAGACTGTGTGGGTTCACCATAGCGTTTTGCTTTCCCCCTTACCACATGAGTATACACAATAGGATTCATTTTTGCAGGCTTAATATAAGGTACCACTTCCCTCCCCGATTCCTCATCAGAGGTTACACAATCACCCCAGTCCTTGGATGAAACAGCCTGCTCTTCGGATGCGTCCCGTGAATCACCAGACCCCCTTTGGCTCGATTGTGACCCCGAGAGAGACAAGACAGGGGCAGGGATAGGGGCATGGGCCTTGGTACTGGGAAATGGGGATGAAGAAATGTCAGTGTCCTTATACAAGTCCCGACGACAGGCAATGCCACGACCGGTGGGCGGTTTGAGTAGGTCGGACTCACCCTTTCTTCTGTTTCCGCGGCCTAGCACGGCCTTCATATATCTGTCCATATCTTTCTGAGACTGATGCTTATTGTTGGAGAGAAGATGTGAGTCAGCGCTTGTACTCCCAAAGGAAATCCAAACACAGGATTGTACCCAGAAGAAAGAGAAAAATAGGCACAACACAATATAAGTACAATAATAAGTGCACATAAATGGATGAGGATGGGTGAAAGAGTCTCAAAATATTTAGACAGTTTCTTTGGGCTTCTACGATTCAATCAGCCCTTGTGACCCCACGCTGCAGGGGGGGGGGTGAGACGCGTCTCTACCGTACCCCGAACGAAGGGAATGTGTAGAGCCACAAGTTAGATAGAAGAATAATTTATTGGTATAAAAACAAATAACATAAACTCACACATAAGAAATCACTGTGTTGCTCTGCACGCCGCCTTGAGTTCTCCGTTCGCGGTTTGTATCCTTCAGGCGCGTCCGACGTCAGGAACTCTCTCGGGGGACTCTTCTTGGCTACGGATGCCGACAGTGACCAAAAACGTACACCGGCAGGGAACAACGCGTTTCGCGAGCGCACACGCTTCCTCAGGTTCCTGCCGCTGTGGGTGTCCTTGATGTTATATTTAAACGTACAAGAAATATCAATCAGAGGTGGAGGAGGGGGAGGGGAGGTCCATTAACAGTGCAATTTGTAAAGCCCTCATACAACCTCCACCTCTCACTCTAAATCTAGTCAATCTCCCATGTATATATAGACTTATTTGTCTTGGAGGCTAAAAAATAACCTGCTCATTGTGCACAATAGTATCTCCAATGTAGGAAATACTGATGCAGCGGCCATTATTCGCACGTGCCTCGAATCAGTTTTCGTGTTGATAGCTGTATTCCACTCAGTATTTTCTCGTTTTTTCACTATTCATGCCGCGTTCGCGCAATCCGGCACCGGGCAAGCGGACGTGGTAGATCTGTTTAATTTAATGGTTTCTAGTTTCTTTGGATGTAATTCTTCTCATATCCGCCATGTGGCAGAGTTAATTAATTATAATTTGGGTGCCATTCTTTGCGTATCTGCCAGGTGGCAGAATGAATTAAATTAATGAATTGGATTGAATTGGAATGTGTAAAGTACATCGCTTTTGCAACTTTGTAAGGGTGCAGGTGTTTAAAACAGATACTAGTGTACATACTTACAGTGGCCCATTGTGAAATGACCTTGTGTTTTCGAAGACGTTATCAAATATGGGCGTTCCTAATAAAAAGCATTAAAATACTCCATGTGTGCCTGTAACAGGGGACTTATCCCTGTTCACAAATGTGCCTCTAATCCAGCAGTGTGGTGGTTAACTGCTGGTAGGCAATTAATTAACACCACCTGGCTGATTACAGGTGTTAGAAAAAGCCTGCCTCTGAGACAGGAAGAGAGACTCCTGAGCACACATGTGAGCTGAACAAGGAGACAAACGTCTTGAACCTGCCAAAAGAGACTGCACGCTGCCAGCAAGACACAGGGGAAAGTACTTCTAAACCTGGATCCTGACATTGCCTTAGCGCACAAAGGTGTGGACACCAGGAGAACAAAGAAGCCTTCCTCTACAAGAAAACAGAGAAGACTTTTCTTATAAGACTATTATCTATGTCTTTATATATATATGTAAATAAGGCTTTATTGCGCCTGCCACTTTAAACACAGCAAACATGTAAATCAGCAAACAAAAATACGCTCCACTTTGGAGTATATATACTGTACACTTGTAGTCTAGCTCTCTTTAACTGCGTGGTTACGATTCACCGGCCCAAATCATAAGGACATTTATTTATATATATATATATATATATAAATAAATGTCCTTATGATTTGGGCCGGTGAATCGTAACCACGCAGTTAAAGAGAGCTAGACTACAAGTGTACAGTATATATACTCCAAAGTGGAGCGTATTTTTGTTTGCTGATTTACATGTTTGCTGTGTTTAAAGTGGCAGGCGCAATAAAGCCTTATTTTAGTTTCACCTTAAAACAGTCTCCATTGCGTACCTCTGAACACGTCTCTTACAGTGCCTTTTTTTTAACATTCTTTCCCTGCACAATTGCTGAGTGGACATTATGGCTAAACAACAGATGTATAAAAAAATCTGACTGTAGTTATGCGTTTTTAATATACTGTATTCAGCGATTAATGCTGCAGCAGAAAAGATGGCGACTGTATCGGAAATATATGAATATTTAATATCGAACTACGATTTTTACAAGTTTTCAACTGACGTTCATGGGTGGAAGCATGCGATAAGAAAAACCATAAGTAACGATCAGTGTTTTTTTCGTATTGCGCCTCCTGCCGGAGAGACTTGCGGGTATTGGGGTGTCATGCCAGAATTTCACAGTATGTTTGATCATGGCAATCTCAAAAGACGAAAGGTGGGTTTTAACCCATGCAAGATTCGTCAAGCCCGATACAGCAATGTGCCGGCAACAGGACCGGTGTCCGGTCCGACCGTCAGTTATAACCTGGTGAACGGCAATCCTTTGTACCTGTCCCCGCCTGAGCATGAAAATGTCCAGCCTGAGCATGATTTTGTGCACAGGTACCAGCAAGCTTGGATGTACCAGTACCAAAATGTTTTCCAGCATCATCAGCTGTCAACTACAAGTGTAGCAGGCCAGCTGGCACCTGTCAACTATAATGCAGACTTCATGAGTCACAGAGAGTCATCACCACCCGTGTGGCAAAGCTTATAAAGAAGGTACAGTATACTGTTACTGTATGTACTGTACTACACTGTATTACATTATACTATAATGTACATGATAGTCTTTAGTTTTTAGCTGCTGTTCAAGCAGCCGTGTGTAAAAAAAAATATTTTTAAAACAATACTGTAGTGCTGTATGTAGTTTACAGTACATTACTGTACTAGTACTACTGTACTACTGTACTGTACTTATGTGTGTAGCCCTTAGACCCCCCCACCCCCAGTTGCAGATCGGACCCCTAGGGTGTACTAAGGTCTGGCTACATGTGTCTAGGTGGTGCATACCTGCTGGCAACAGGAGGGCCTGAGTCTCCCGCGATGGTATGGGGGACAACAGGGACAGGTTTCTGGGGTTCTTGCCTTCATCTCTTAGTGGTGCAACGCCTCCATCTCTGGCAAGCCCTATCAGGGTAGGGTGAAATCCTTCCAGAGAACCCCACTCAGGAGCGAGAGATTTCAGTCTCACTCAAGTCTTTGTAAAACAGCAGCAGCTTCCGTTATTGCTCACAGCACACAGCAGAGTAGCAACAGCAACAACAGCAGCATACGGTACAGCAGGTCTTCTCTCCCCAGACTGCACCCCCTCAGGATGGTCTGTGGGTTCTCACTGTTTCCCTGCCACAACCCCAAGTCACAGGCACTCAGGGTGGGGCTAGCTCTTCCCTCACCCCCTAGGCAGGGTGAGGGGCACTGGTCCACCGTAGCTCTATCAGCTCTACTCAGGGCCTGCCTGAGCTCCTCCAAATGTAATACATTACTGGCACTCTCCAACTCTGCACTCTGAACATTAACTCCTAACACACACACACTAAATAGGCTGTGCACTGCCCTTTATGACTTTGGCAGGCCCCTCCCCTATGTCTGTTGCCTTAGACACAGAGTCAGGGGGCCTACCTCCACCAATCAGGGCAGGGCTTGAAGCGGGGGAAACCCATGATAACTACTGGCAGCCATCCCTTAGCAGGGCTTATACCAGTAGGAGGAAAGACATATAGCCCCCATTTCTTACCGGGGCTACATGTGCAATCAATACAATACAGTACTTTACTGTATGCGAGTTGCGGGGATGTTTCTATGTTGAGTGCACATTGAAGAATGATTTGATTGGCCGCTGAAGTACGTGAAGCTGCTGCAGCTTAAAAATGTAGGGAGAGGGTGGGGCTCAAGAGTCAGAGCCAATCAGAAGTTTGTTCTCATCGTCTACAATGGTTGAACGTCTGCTTTAATTCCCAATGAAGCGACTTGACGCATGCGCATTACCAATAATAATAGAATTTTTTTTGTTTTTCCCCAGAAACGAAACTTTGACATCCATCGCTAAAAGACAAGAGAAGGGATTTTGGATGGACCTCTAATATCGCTTATTTTAAAAGTTGCTTGCGCATTGTTTGCCAAGTGGGCAAACATTTAGTGACAGTGCTATTTTTATCTATCTATAGAACAATTGTGAGCTTTATAGAAAACCTTATACTATACAGTACAGTCATCACCACTACTGTTTTACAGTACAACTTTTCTTATAAACACCAAAAATAAAAATGTATATCTTTTATTCCATACACTGTGTATTAATTATTATTGAATGCTTTCTACTTGTGCAACAGTAAATACTGTTTTCTTTTACTGGTACTTTAATGTACGTCTCATTTGGACATTTTTTTAAAATAACCGTTAAGAGAAATGCCCTTTCTTTCCGTACTGTACTGTGCTGTATGTGAAGTGCGATGCTTTGTTGAACTGTTCATAAGAATTTCAGGTCTGCAATAGGGTGTCGGTCAAAAAATACGTTTATTTTTTAATGCATACAGTAATAAAAAAAAACAGTTGCTGTGGTCTTTCTCTTCTCTTTGTTGTGGCATTGCGAGATGGGGGGGGGGGAGATCGGGGAGAGAGGGGGCTGCATCTCTGAAGATCCGATAGAAAGAAACAAGTACTGGTAATTACAGGTCAAAAGGATTAAAAAAAAATACATTTGTTCCCCAACAGGATTTCTACTGTATACAGTTACTGTACTGGAACACAGAGAGGGTGGGAGAGGGGGGTTTGTGTAAGATACCGGCTTGTTTGTACATAGAGTAAACACAGTTCTGTAATCTTACAGTACAACCCCCCCCCCCCCCCCTCCCTTGCCTTTTTCACAGTAGCTGCTGGAAATCATGTACTGTATACTGTAAATAAACAGACTTGGTTAGTTTCATTAAAAAAAACACATTTAAAAACACTTTTTTTTGCACAAACGAATTTCTATACAGTGACATACTTACCTGTTCTTGATTGACTGAAATAAATGATTAGACAATATACTGTAAATATTTTTTTTTTTAAATTAACAAACACTATTTTTTGTTTTTTTTTTGTTTTACACAAACGATTTTCTATTCAGTAACATACTTACCTGTGCCTGATTATAAAGGATTAGACATTGACTATATTTCAAAACAATAAAAAATCAACAGAAAATGATTAAACACATTAAACAATAAATCAATGTTCATTTTTTGTTTTTGTTTTTGGAGGAACAATTTTTGCACTACTGTAGAGTTGGGAGAAGTCGTTAGCAAGAGGGGTGCCACTCCAAGCACGAGCCCCTGTATGCCTCAACGGGCCATTTATAGTGTCTCTGATAGCTCTTATAACTGTAGGGGTAACACGGAAATAACGCTCCACTTCATTCAAAATGTTATTTCTTAAATTTGCTGGCAGAGCCCTCTTTCTTTTATTTCCTTCATAATTTACATTGTGGGTCCAACCGCTGTACATCTCAAAACTGACGTGGTGTTTAAATATTGACAGGGCAAATTTCTGGGTTACATCAGCACATCCAGTCTTGTATTTCTCCCAGTCGTGCTGGGTCAGGTCGGTCAAGATGATGTCTGGCATCGCTGGAAGACTGGGTGGTGCTGGTGTACGTCTGGCAGCGGGCGAGGGTAGGCGGTCTGGGAGGATGCTTTCCTCCTGTTGTGGCCTTTCCGGGGTTGTCCACGCGTCCTCAAAGGCATACAGGCACACGTATTCAGATGGATGGGGTGAGCGTTGGGTGCTTGGTAAGGGAAGCGTGAAGGTCACGTCATGCTGGACACCCTCCTGCTCCTGCGTCGGACATACAGGGACAGGGACAGGAACTCGCAGCCAAGAATGCAGCTTCTCCATGTTCCTTTCCATTTTCTCCATGTTCCTTTCCATTTTCTCCATGTTACTTTCCATTTTCTCCATGCGCATATGCATACTCACGGTGCAGTATTGTGACAAATAAATATGTATTCTTCTTTAAGTCTGCTGTTATTTATACTCACAAGTGTGAGGATGATACTGTGTACGTAAAGGTATTTTTGGGTATATGTCTGCAGTGATGATAAGCTGGCTGGAACCTCGGTGTGGGAATGTATTCCTTAAATGGTTAAACACAGAAAAGCCAACATAGCGCGATCTGTTTAAAAACTGTATTCAAGTGGTTAAAAATATAACAATACACTCACATGATGTATGCTATTTAAAAGCATTTAGATACGCAATGCATCTCGCCTCCGGTATCTTGGTGCAGTTTTTCCTTCCCTCTTCTCAGCGTGCGTCTCACTCCTGCGTTCCAGCAGGGCGGATGTGACGTCAGTGAGACTTCGGGAGTTCCGGTTTGGAGGGCTGGCTGTGAATCACCTTCACCTGGGATTGAGAGAGCAGTCCTGCACTGGGTCACAGCAGCATTCAAGGATTTGTTTGTATCACTTATATTTATTCAATTTATGGTTTATATGTTAATATTGGATTAACACGTGTTTAAAGCTTATAATAGAGCGCCACTTTTGATATATCACTATTTGCATATGCATACTCAACATGGTCTCCAATAGAAGCTCAACTTTTTGCTCCATGCTGTAGACATTGGCGTAGGTGGGTGGTGGAGGTGACCAGGGGGTTGCAAGGAGAGCATCCTCAAATATGTGTTTGTGGAGCAGGTGAGCCGGGGGTTGACAGGAGAGCACCCTCAAAGATGTGTTGTAGAGCAGGTGAGCCGGGGGTTGACAGGAGAGCAGCAGCGTCGAGGATGGGTTGTGGAGCAGGCCGGCAGGGGGTTGACAGGAGAGCAGCAGTGTCGAGGATGGGTTGTGGAGCAGGCCGGCAGGGGGTTGACACGAGAGCAGCAGCGTCGTTGAGGATGGGTTGTGGAGCAGGCCGGCAGGGGGTTGACATGAGAGCAGCAGCGTCGAGGATGGCTTGTGGAGCAGGCCGGCAGGGGGTTGTCAGGAGAGCAGCAGCATCGAGGATGGGTTGTGGAGCAGATGAGCGGGGGGGTGCAAGGAGAGAATCGGGATTCCACTTGACTTGCACTGTGCTAACTGCGCCGATCTTCTTCTTTACAAAATAAGGCCCAGGGGTCTTAACCTTTGAAGCCTTCGGAACATTTTCTTTATTCTGCTTTGGTTTTCGCTTAGGTTTTGGCTGGGAAACTGCTTTCGCCTTTCGCTTGACCGGCAGAAGCAAGATGATTATTGCGTCCGTAGAATCGGGGGCGATCAATGGAAACAGATGGACGAATGCACAATGCAGTATCTGGACAAGAGCAAGTTCAGATAGAGATGAGTGTGTAAGAGTCCATACAATTTGTCTCACCTTTTATTTCAATTTTTTCGCGGGCATGGACACGAGGTGCAGGTGTTAAAAGTGGGCGGACTGTATACTAATCCTGTTGAGTGACGTAGAGGCACATTCAATTAAAGTATAAATACACCATCCATTTTGTGTATTCAACACACATTTAATACACATTGAATTCACATCTGATAGCTCTGTGTGTGCTACAGTAGCCTTTTTTTTCTTATCAGCAGCGATGCCAAAGAAAAGGATTTAAAAAGATCTCAGCTTGAGAATAAAGGATATGTACCAGAACGGACACACCATTGCACAGATCCACCGCTGGTTAGCTGCTTTGGGCCTCGGTTTAGCAAAAAGCACTGTTTGTTATCAAGCGCATGGGAAGGCAAAAAACGTCAAAAGAAAGCCTACTGTCACTACTGAGTAAGTACTTACTGTATTGTCCTCCATAACTCTACCAACTTCTTGTACTGAGCAGTACAGTAGTTGTATGCCTGTGTTCAATATTTTACTAATCTTTACTGTACCTTTCGACTGTACAGTATAACATTTTTGCCATTCTTACAATAAGTCTCTAGCTTTGTAAGTCAACTCTACTGTAATATACATTACTGTACTGTACTGTACTGTCTTCTGCACTTTAGGAGGTGGTGTGATAGTGTAATCACTTCAAAAGATTCTGTTTTCTTTGAACTACAGTATTAATCCTGCAGTTTGACGGCTATTTATTTAATATATTCATACTGTATACTGTAGCGCCCAAAGTGAACTCACAGTACAATAAGTGCAGCAGCAACATCAGGTAATAGGAAATCTGTGCGCTATTGGGAGGCTTAATTTGCCTACTGTAACAAATTGTTCTGGTTTTCTTTACACATTAGGGCAAACACTCTTCTGGTGGACCAAATAAGTGACGCGAATGATGAGACGTATGCAACAAGGGTACAGAATGCACTAGAGGCTACTCTCAAAATAAAAGCATCAGAGACCAGTATCAGGGTTATGAGACGGAAATTGGGATGGAAATATGGGCGTTTTAAGTAAGAACAGTATACAGTACGTCACCCATGCCCTCTTTTTTATGTTATTGTATGCTCCCTCCTAATACAGTATCATACTGTATGACCAGAATTTAGTGGCTCTAACATTTTCCTTGTCATTACAGAGCGTATCCTATGATAACGGAAGCCAACAAAATAAAAAGAGTGGACCAGGCACAGGCATGGATTGAAAGTGGTGAGACTTTCCATGATGTCATCTTTACAGACGAGACAACTGTAGCGCTTGAGAGGTTTGCCCGTTTTGGATTCTACAAAAAAGGACGCCTATCTCTGAAGCCGCGTCTCAAGCACCCAGTGAAGGTGCATGTGTGGGGTGCCATCTCTAGACAAGGACCAGGATGCATCATTATCTTTGAGGGTAAAATAATGCACAAATACACTGTGAGGATTCGGGGATCGCGGCGCTCACAGCACGACCCCTCCTCACCTCCTTTACCTCCTGCAGCTGCCGTGGTGCGTACCCCTTGCTGGCGCTGGTCATCTCCCGCTGCCCTGGGGGTTTCCTGCCATCTCCGGCGGTTCGCCTCTGCTCCGCGTCCGCCTCTCTCTCATGCGGCTGAATTCACCAGAAGACTGGGCATCTCTTCTTCCTTTTCTTTAGGATATCACCCTCAATCTAATGGGCAGACCGAGAGGGTTAATCAATCCCTCGAGAAATATTTAAGGTGCTTCGTCTCTGACTCTCAGAATGACTGGGTGGAATTACTTCCCTGGGCTGAGTATGCCTTTAATTCCTCCAGGAATGAGTCCACTCATGAGACGCCCTTCTTTATTAATTACGGATTCCACCCGGCTCGCCTACCTATTTCTAATATCTCCTCTGGAGTACCAGCCATGGACGAACACATCTCCCTCTTACAGGACTCTTGGTCTAGAATTCAATCGGCACTTCAAAAGACCTCCCTGACATCTAAAACCCAGGCTGACCGTCATCGCCGACCTGCACCCAACTACAAGCCTGGGGACAAGGTTTGGTTATCTACCAAGAATATCCATCTCAAAACCCCTTGCGCCAATTGGCACCTAGGTTTCTGGGTCCATTTCCTATCATGGAGCAGGTAAACCCGGTGTCCTTCCGACTTCAATTACCTCAAAGCATGAGAATCCCTAATGTCTTTCACAATTCGCTTGTCAAGCCATTCATCTCCAGTTCCCTCTTTCCGGACCACTCTTAAACCAGACCCAGTGATCATACAGGGCAACGAAGAGTACGAGGTCCAAGCTTTACTAGATTTCCGTCTTTTGAGAAGTAAGGTCCAGTTCTTGGTCCATTGGAAGGGCTTTGGACCCGAGGAAAGGTCGTGGGTACCTCTTAAAGACATTAATGCACCCGGACTTCTCAAACATTTCCAAAATAAGTTTCGGTCCAAACCATGGGAGGATCGTCCTGAGGCCGACCCTGAAGAGGGGTACTGTGAGGATTCGAGGATCGCGGCGCTCACAGCGCGACCCCTCCTCACCTCCTTTACCTCCTGCAGCTGCCGTGGTGCGTCCCCCTTGCTGGCGCTGGTCATCTCCCGCTGCCCTGGGGGTTTCCCGCCATCTCCGGCGGTTCGCCTCTGCTCCACGTCCGCCTCTCTCTCATGCGGCTGCCATTTGTCCCGGGCGCGCACGTGGACAGCGCATGCCGGGTGAAGATAATTTATTCACTGCACTAGCAGTGAATCCACGCCTCCAACTGATGTACAGGCTATTTCCCCCGACCAAACTTACTCACCTGCCTGCCAATCAAGGGGACCTATCCAAGACAGCTCCACGCACTCCTCCAGGTCTGCCCCCACTTCATATTGGTCAGCCGCACTTTATTTTGCCTGTCCTGCCATTGCTCGACATAGTCTCCGCTTGCGGATGTCTACTCTGGCACTTTCTCTCTTTATTCACTCAGGTCACGACTCGGCTTGGCGGACGGCAATCTCTGGCTCTCGACCCCTGCTTGGACACCGACCTTCCGGAATTCTCCTATCCCTGACCTTGGCTAACGGCAACGACTATGACTCTTCTTTACCGGAACCGGCAAGTATTGCTATAGCTATCACCACCTGGCCTGGCAACGCCTAAAACACCACACTCCGGACACACTCCTTTTGCTGCGAGTGTGTGCACATATATGTCCCCACCTCAGTAATAGGGACGGGTCTGGTCTGTGGGCAGCACCGGCGTAACATACGCTTGCTGTGGCCTAATGCACTGGACAGCTGTACTGTATTCAGTATTTTGTACCCTGATGTTACATTTTTTTTTCTTGTTTCCAGGAATCATGAATAAAGCGTTCTTCCAAGATCACATAATTACACAAGTGGTTTGAATACATAAAGAATGATTTCCCATCTGGTCACCGGTTCTTCCAGGACAATGATCTGAAACACACAGCGTCGATGGCTCACATTCTTGACAGTGGTATCAACTGGGTTAAGACGCCAGCGGTGTAAGTTGGGTAACTTTTTCTCATTTTTTTATATAGTTTACTGTATATCTCCTTACGTAATTCACCTTTTTTCTCCCCTCCTACTGTATTACAGATCACCATATTTTAATCCCATCGAAATGGTAGGGCATGAGTTGAAGGATTATATCAGAAAAGTGTGGAAACCGTCCAAAAAGGAAGAATTGGTAAAGGGGATACTGAATTTCTGGAACAACATACTCACCGTAGCCAGATGTAATAAATATGTTGATCATATTGCGACTGTGTTGCCTATTGTTTTATAACGTAATGGCCAGGCCTCGGGAAAGTAATAAGGCACAGGTAAGTATTATACAGGTAAGTATGGCAGTAACACTAACCTTGGCTGCAGTAATTGGTTATTTTTATTTTGCAGATCAGTTGCAGTGTTTATGTACAACCCCCCCCCCCTCTCTCCCCCCTCTCCTATCAGTAGTTACTGTATAGAAATTTGTTTTTGAAAAAAAATTATATATATAAAAAAAACGTTTTTAAATAATAACATATATAATATTTGTATTGTTGAATCAATTCTGTTAATAACGCACAGGTCTGTATCATACAGGTACAGTAAGTGTGTACAGTACAGTAAGTAATTGTTTATTTTTATTTTGCAGAGCAGCATCAGAGAAAAAAGGAAGGGGGGTGTGTGAGATTACAATACTGTGTTTATATACAAATCAGCCTGTATCTTACACAACCCCCCCTCTCTCCCCCACTCTCCTATCAGTAGTTACTGTATAGAAATGATAGAAATTTGTTTGTGAAAAAAATTTATATTAAAAAAAAATAAAGTTTTTAAATAATAACATATATAATATTTGTATTATTTAATCAATTATTAAAGACAAGCCTGTACAGGAATGTATTTTTGCATTTTTGTATTATTCATTACACAATATAATTCTAAAGAACAATTATTATTCAACTACTAAAGTGTGTGTGTGTGGAGGGGCAGCTTTGAAGGCCGTATGGTAATCTTATTAACAGTTAATTTTATGGAATGGCTCTGTGGGGGGGGGGCGGAGGGGGGAGGCGTGTTGTGTTGTTGATAAGCGGTGAACTCCAAGTTGACTTGGCACAGCACAATACTAGAAGCTTTGAAGGGCTTATGACGCGCATGCATGGCAGGCATCAGAGCCGATTTCAGCAAACATGGTAATCTTATTAGCAGTTGAAGCAAAGCATGCCACATTTTCTTGAATGGCTCTGTGGGGGGCAGGAGGGGTGTTGTTTTGTTGGTACTGCTAACAAACCCATGTGAACTTCACCGCCTAAGACTTTGTGCCTGACAAGAACGGAAAGCTTGCTTCTGAACTATCACAGGATGACCGGATTAGCGAACATGTTACTGTAATACAGCACATGTTTTTTCTTTAATCATACAGTATCCTATGGCCAGCTCATGCAAAATGTGCTGACCCGTGGCACCCACCCTTCAAATAAAAATCACGTCGTACAGTAAAGTATCAAAACATACAGTGTAGTATAATGGTTGGTCGGAAAGGCATTTAGAAATTGTTTTTAATAAGGTCTATTATTGCTTAGTTGATTCTACTACAGTATTGCAGACATGAATATTGCACACTGAACGTGTGTATGGGGGGGGGGGGGTTAAAATCATCAAACCCCCCCAAAAAATATATAATATTTGTTTTGTTTAATCAATTATTTCTGTTTTTTATTTGCAGTACTGTACAGTACAGCAATACAGAATCAAATGCAACCATAGCGAGGGAAAAGACAAGCCTGTACAGGAATTATTGTATTTTTGCATTTTTGTATTATTCATAACCCAATAAAATTCTAAAGAACAATTATTAATGATTTGATTCAACTACTAAAGTGTGTGTGTGTGGGGAGGGAGGGGGGCAGCTTTGAAGGCCGTAGGGTAATCTTATTAACAGTTAATTTTCTGGAATGGCTCTTTGGGGGGGGAGGGGTGTTGTGTTGTTGATAAGCGGGGAACTCCAAGTTAACTTGGCACAGCACAATACTAGAAGCTTTGAAGGGCTTATGACGCGCATGCGTGGCAGGCATCAGGGCCGATTTCAGCCAACATGGTAATCTTATTAGCAGTTGAAGCAAAGCACGCCACATTTTCTTGAATGGCTCTGTGGGGGGGTCGGGGGGGAGGGGTGTTGTGTTGTTGGTACTGCTAACAAACCCTACGTGAACTTCACCGCCTAAGACCTTGTGCCTGACAAGAACGGAAAGCTTGCTTCTGAACGATCACAGGATGACCGGATTAGCGAACATGTTACTGTAATACAGCACATGTTTTTTCTTTAATCATACAGTATCTGCTGGCCAGCTCATGCAAAATATGCTGACCCGTGGCACCCACCCCTCAAATAAAAATCCCTTTCTACAGTAAAATATCAAAACATACAGTACAGTATAATGGTTGGTCGGAAAGGCATTTAGAATTTTTTTTTTTTAATAAACTGTTCACCTTAACCAAGGAATGTAGAAAACAATAAGCGGAAAGTCTATTACTGTATTAATGATTTGATTCTACTGGACTACAGTATCGCAGACATGAATGAAATGTGTCAGCCTTGAAGGGCTTATGGAACTTGCGCATGCGCAGCAGGCAGCTCAGCCGATTTCAGCCAACATGTTAATCGTGACATTGAATTGCTATTGGATTTTGATGACAATAACTCGCGATTGCCCACTTGAGTTTCTCGACGGTATTGCAGAATACGCTTAAATACCATTTTCTAATCCGGACAAAACGATAATCAAACCGCGTGTTTAAGTCGGCACGGTTAAATCAAATTGCGCGCCATCGAATGGGTATTCCGATCTAAGAGAGTGTTCTTCCACACTACCCCTGAGGGTGTCTTTAAAATAGAGAAGAGAAGGACATAGCATAATACCGTTTATTCACAATAGATAGATTAAAAATAAGGCATTCTCACAAACGGCTAAATCACAAGAGCTTTGTGAATAGTTTTCCAGCATAGGCTCTCTTCCAGCTTCCTCACGTCGTTCCCTCTCTAGTGGGATATCCGTGTGATGTCCGTCCCAGTTTCCAGTCACCAGCTTCTTCCTGAGTTCCTGCGTCCCCGGGATGGGGGAGCCTCTGCATAACGCAGGAAGAAGCTGGTGACTGGAAACTGGGACGGACATCACAAGGGAGCTGAGGAAGGGTGCTCGGGGCCTCAAGCCCTGGGTACTGGCTCCAGAGAAAATGGAGGATTGATATGCTGTGCTGAATAAAGACCCAGTTGTACCACCAGAAGCCTGTGTGTCTTTCCTGTGAGAAGTATGTGCCTGTGGGAGTCATCCTGCCTGGCAAGGATCCCCATAGGATGGAGGCGCTGCACTGAAGAAGAGAAAGCCCGTACTGTTGTTGCTCCCAACCACCATCTGCAGACACTCAGCCTCCTGGAACCTCACAGGTTAGCACCTGTTACCATGTAGTGATCGGAGGTGCGAGAGGCCTGTGCATGCGCTGCCTCTTTCGGGGCTGCATCAGAAAGGCGCTTTGCGGCCCTGTCTCTTTTGGAAGGGCTCTGGGAAGGTGCTTACGCACCACTGATTGGCGCAGAGTAATCTCCTTCGGTGGTGCCACCCCCACTCTTTCGCTGCTCGAGGGGGTCTGAGAGAGCTGATTTGTCCAGACAGGTGAGTCACAAGCGGACACTCCCACCCCAGTGAGTAACACTGCAGTGCTCTCTTTTTCTCTTGCATTTCCAGGAGAAGGAGGAAAGAGATCAGGTTCTGCCGGGACTATGGACACTGATAATCCTCCGCCTAGGGAGGTACCTGTGGTTCCGCAGGAACAGGGCTATAACGTACCAGTCCCACCCCATGTCATGTGTGCCCTGCTCTGACTCAAGCCCTAGCTATAGACCCCTATCACCCCGGCCCTCGTCACCTGTGATGCCCGTGGTATCAAGGAGTAATTCTATTCAAATGTGTAATTTGAAGTAATGCCTGTAATATCTAAGGGGACTGATGTGTATAACTGGTGGGAGGAAGGGAATATACTCTTAGGCCCATTACTATTATTATTACAGATGGGGCGGTACTGCAAATTGTAAAGGGAGATTACAGCAGGGTATGTACTGCATGGGGTAACGGTTCTCCCTGCTAGGAGGAACCAGTTATACCCAACTTTATTATTGTTATGTATAAAATGTGGTCTATATAAAAAAGACACTAGATGGCGCTCAAACACTCTATCTATATACTGCACCGACACACTTTATTCGAGCAAATACCCAGTATGTACCTGGCAGATACCTGGAATGCACCACTCCTCACCTCTGACAAGCCCCGTTGTGTTTGCCTTCCCAGCCTGGGTTCATGCCTGGCTGACGGGCGGCTGATCTATTAAATGATAATGATTAGGATTTAATAGTCTGCAATGCTTCGCGTGTCTACCAGATGGCATAAATTCATGAATTGTAATGCAGTATATATATATATACTGTGCAGTATTGCAGCCAGCGGGAATAAAATACTTCAATCCCTGCCTGGAAAATAACCCAATGCACTCGGGCAGAAAACAGTCAAAAACCTCAATACACCCGGGTATACCCGAATTCGTGGGACTAGCCGAGCTCGAATAAAGTGTGTCGCCAGTGTACAACCGTGCAATAAACAGTGATCAAATGAATCAAAATATATCAGTGCAATAAAGATAAAAGTAAAAACACTCAAACCCAAACACTCAAACCTACACCAATGCTTTAAACCATCTGGTATCTTGTAAGCCTCCAATTTTATTATTGTCGGATAAATGTTTTGGACTTTTTAAATTTTTGGCTCTGTGTCTCTCTTCTGTGTTTACTTACCTCCTATTTTTGCTCCCGATTGCTGTCTATGGATGGACTTTTTATCTATTATCTAGCATCTATGCTCCTTTAAGGGCTCTGCCATTTTATGTGTTTATTTATACAGTATGCACTATGGTAATTTATTTTCTTTCAGGTATTGACGCTCCCCTGATTTTCCTTTTTGTATAAAATGTGGTGTTATAATTCTGTGGGCCGGCACAATTATTGATGGGGCATAATTATGTCCCTCATGTGGGGACGTGAAGGATTTTTCAACAGAGGGAGAGAGTAGCCAAGTGCCTCTGGCTATAGTCTTCCACTGGTCTCAATACTATAAGTTCTATGTGGCAGTGGCAGCCTGGATAGGTATTATGTTTGCATATCCAGGGGCAGGCATAAACCGGCAGTTGGAGTGTCAGTACCTGGACCTGCCCCGTTATGGGGCAGGGTTACAAGCCCCTCCCCTGGGTATAAGAGCTGGTACTCCCCAAATTGGGGGCGGTGCCTTCCCTACCCAGAGGAGTGGATGTGAATCCCTTTTCCCTGTCAGGGGGTAAGGGAGCTGAGGAGGGGTGCTCAGGGCCTCAAGCCCACGTACTGGCTCCAGGAAAGATAGAGGATTGCCATGCTGTGCTATGCTGAATAAAGACCCAGTTGTACCACCAGAAGCCTGCATGTCTTTCCTGTGAGAAGTATGTGCCCATGGGAGTCATTCTGCCCAGCTAGGATCCCCATAGGATGGAGGAGCTTTGCTGAAGAAAAGAAAGCCTGTACTGTTGTTGCTCCCAACCACCATCTGTGGAGACTCAGCCTCCTGTAACCTCACAGGTTAGCACCCTAGTACCATGTAGTGATCAGATCTCCCTTAGGGGGGGGGGGAAGGGTGCTACACCAACATACACACACACATACATAAACGTATACACATACACAAACATATAAACTTACACAAAGACATACATATATAAATGTACACACAAACATATATATGTGTGTACACCATGATACTGGTAATGCAGGTAAATGAGATGTATAGTCCTGAGGATTCTGGAGTCTGGTACTGAGAGAGAGGGTGAGATGCTGGGTCAGTTGTTCATGGAAAACCGGACAGGCTCAACTCCTTGTTGAGTCCATCTGGGACACGGGTCCTGAGAATGTAGATCCCCCGAGCCTCCCTCTGTAAGAATGTGACGGACAACAGTTTGTGGGACCTGGTTGTGACAGTGAGGGGGTAACCAGGCTCACTGTTAAAGGTTTGGCCAATCTGGTTGCCCGTGATCCATGTTTTGGGGTCCTAGAGTGTCAGCTCTTAGACCGGACTGTTGTATATGTACGGCTATGCATTGTATGTAAAATATGCAACAATAAAGAATGTTTATGCTTTTGCCTTTCCAGGGGTGCCAACAAGCACAGATTGTTAGGCTATGAGTTTCAGGGTGGGTTTTGTGGAGAAAGTGTTTTCAGATTGTGCCTAGGTAGCGGGGTTCCAGAGTTGCTGGATACCCCAATAATGAAGCCGGGAATCAGGTCGGAATCCCGGAGATATATAGGCACAATGCTCCCATCAAAATCCTACACTGAAAACGTTCTTGCAGCTCACCGCAGGAGTTCCTGCTTCAGCACAGACCAGAATGGCAAAATGGGAATAGGGGTGCATGGTATCCCCAGAATGATACAGGGGTCCCTAGTATAAGGGGGGGGGGTGCCCAGTTGATACCCAGGTCACCCTGAAGCTGGTAAAGGGGTTCAGAGGGAACTCCAGCTAAGTAATAAGGCTGTGAGGTTTTTATTAAAATGTAAAGTCAGGTTTGCAGACTGTTAGGCATATGGCTGGTGGGAATGAAAAGTAAAGGTTCTCATTCTATCCCTAATACCAAAAATTCGTAGACATTGTAGCCAGTGAAAGTGTAAAAGTATATTTTATTAAAAGGTATGTTTTAAAATGTATCATACTAGGTACACTGTGTTATAAGCTGGGGATTTCAAAGACGTATCCAGGGGGGAGGGGGGAGGGGCTGGTGGGCTACCAAGGTCTGGTGCCACTGAGTCTGCCTAGGCCCGTACTTGAAAGCCACAGATGCTGCCATAGGTGTGAAAGCTATCTGGGCAGGATGGCTCTCTGAAGTGACCGCGTCCTGGGATGAATACAAGCCATTCCGGCAAGTAGTCACCTTCCCAGACGTGGAGGCACCGAGCCCAGCGGGTGGCTTCTGAATGACAAGTGGCTATGGTGACAAACCCGTGCATGTCCCTGTCTCATGCAGAAGATCCCGCTGCCTGGCTTTGGAACACTGACAGCCATCTGATTGGCTGGTTGGAAAGTTCCGAGGCTTGGATTGGTTGTAGTATTTCATGAATGAATCTGAAATACAATAAGAAACCCAGCAGCCAATCCGGTCCTCAGATTCTAAGCGCCAAAACAGCAGCGGGGTTAAACTAAATGACCCTATTTCAGGAGAATATATAAGTATTTTACTGTGTATTTCTGTCATGTTGGATGTAGCATTGGGCTTCTCTGTCGTCTGTTGTATACATATGCCACGCTCAATAGCACTCCATTTTGACACATATACATATATTTATTTTGTGGGGGCTCAGGGGTTCCCAAAAAGAGCTTACTGGGGTTCTGTGTTTTGTTAACCTATTCTCAGCTGTTGGAGGTTGGTGGCTCCTCCTTCCCAGGTTTTAAGCCCGCCCCTCACCACTTCCCTAGTTTTCAGGTTCTTTCATTCTGCTGGATATAGACCCACTGTGGTCTTTCTCCCTCCTAATAGAGGTAAATGAGAATTTTAATCCTAAGAGAGGTATATTAGTATTTTATCTGGTAGTGTTAGATGTTGCGAACAGGTGTCTGCCTTGTCGTGGCTCGCAAGCTTACAACGCTTTGGCCAAAGGGTTAAACTAAATGACCCTATTACAAAAGAATATATAAGTATTTTACTGTGTATTTCTGTCATGTTGGATGTAGCATTGGGCTTCTCTGTCAACTGAGAAATCCTATAAGTAAACACTGCTAAATAGTAACTACTGCTGAGGCTGATTTTATTCTAACACATCGCCGGTTTTTCCCTGGCTTTTTCCTGGAATGCGACGCACTTCACCGGGAGCATGCCGCATTCATTTTGCGTTCTCAGCC
Organism: Ascaphus truei; assembly: GCF_040206685.1. Taxonomy (NCBI): domain Eukaryota; kingdom Metazoa; phylum Chordata; class Amphibia; order Anura; family Ascaphidae; genus Ascaphus; species Ascaphus truei. The sequence goes on from NC_134502.1 coordinate 8,189,125, forward strand.
ACGGGTCATGCACTGGTCATGTGCGGTTGACGCGCGGTTGATGCCTTTATTGAGAATGGTTCGGATTTAATAGGTTGCAATTCTTCGTGTATCCGCCAGATGGCAGATATTCATGAATTGTAATGTTCATGCGCTTCAGTAATGTGTCAACTTGCAGGTGTTTCGTTTAAAAATGATACCACAGTGTGCTATTGTAACTTGGCCTTGAGACTGAAGGAAGAGGTTGCAAAAATTTATCAATTTAGGCTTTTCATATTAAAGAAAGACAAAGACCAGTTTCTGTTACAGTATTCTCCAGAGACCCGCCCGCCATGAGTGTTCAAGTGCAGCCCGTTTTCCAAAAACACGACAAAAGTTACGCGTATTTGATATGGGCCGCGATTAATGCAACAGATTATAAGATGGCAACAGTTGTTCAAAGTTATAAGTATTTTATCGAGAACCATGACTTTTACAAATTTTCGCCAGCTCCTCATACGTGGAAGCGGGCGATAAGGAAAAGGTTATGTAGCGATCCCTGTTTTTATCGTATTGAGCCACAATTTGTTGGAGGGTATTGGTGTGTATCACCAGCTTTTTCCTATATCTATGATCATGCAGATGACAAAAGGCGAAGGGTCGTGTTAAAACCAACTAAGAAACGACAGTCGCTGCCAAGCAATGCACCAGCACCGGCTTCCAATAACGGTCCCACCGTCAGTGACAACCCTTGCTGTGTATCCAGCAAGCCTGAGACGGATTTCGCTTGCAGTTTCGATCAAGCTTGCATGTACCTAAGCAATTTCCAGCCTCATCAGCTGACTACAGGAGTACTAGTCCCACAGCAAACTATCCACATGGATGATCAAGAACACTGGACTGGCAGTGGCCTGGCGCCAGCCGAATGGGAAAATCTATAGTGAGTATTGTTGCCGTATTATTTTCTGTTTTTTTTATTTTGACAATACAGTATCAATATCGGTGCGATTCAAAAGTCAAGCGATACTCCTGTAAGCAATATTATTGGCTGAGCGGCTTCTCCAGCACTGTGATGCAGATACTGAACAATTGGTGGAACGCTAGGCGCATGCGCATTGGAACGTTCTTGAAAAGCATATGCATGTCATTACATCGACGGTAGGCGCATGCGCATGTGAACAGGAGACGCCCCCCGAGAAAATTATTGGTGGGACTGGAAGGGAACTTCTTTAGGGACTTCTTTAGGGGGCTGACCATTACAGTAAAACTTTTCTTTTTTTTTTTACTCAGAAAAGAAAACGGCTAATGGAGGGATTTTGATGGATAATATCGCTTTGTGTAACAATGCCTGCACATTGCTGAATCGGATTTAAAAACCCACGTACCAGAGTCTACAGTTTAGTGGCCGTTGTTATTGATTAGGATAGAATACTGTGCCTGAAACAGTATGCTGATGTTTTCCGGCCATACAGTATACAATACTTTTTATATACAGTATACTGTGTAATAAACCCGAAAAAAAAACTATGCATTTATTCTACATGTATTACAGTACTATACATACAGTATGTGTCTTCTATACAGTGCCAGTACATACAGTACAGTACAGTATGTGTCCTATTTTTTTAATACTCTTATACTGAGCATGCCTACAGTATACAGTACAGTATGCCTGGACAGTAGTGTACATTCTAGAAACACTGTATTTTGTTACAGTAGCAAAGGAGCCAATGGAACAATGTAAAACAAATCAACATGTTCTTTTATTGGTGGAGTAAGTACAAAAACATTTATTTACAAATACTGTACAATGTAAAAACATTTTAAGTGCACAGCAATTCAAAACATCAACAGGTGAATGGTTTACTGCTACAGTAGTGAAAACATTTATGTACAGAAAGTAAAAACATTTACAGTCAGTCAGTCAGTATGGTTTACAGTCACATGTTATAAAAACAAATTCTTTATTCACAAAATATACAAAATGCAACATCTCCTTTATTAAAGAACGGCAAGTCAAAACATACAGAATACAGTGGGATGGTGTGCAAAACAGTCAGTCAGGCCTGCACCACTACAGTCCTCGAGGGCAGCAAACAGGCCTGGTTTTCAGTGTAACCTTTGAAAACCGTGCCTGTTTGCGGCCCTCTGGGACTGGAATTGTGCATGTCCTGTGTGTGTGTACAAGCAAGTTAAAACCTTTCTGTTAAAATCCTTTATTTAAGTACAGCAGGTCAAACATGTACAGTTCAGCACAACAGTATGGTCTTACAGTACCCGTGATTAAACCAGAGAGTCCATCACATTGTCCTTCCATGGCCGATTCCTTGCATGGCGCAAAACGCCATTAATGCAGTCTCGAACGCCTTTCATTACAGGATCTGTAATTGTATAAAAGCGCCGCAATTCCTCCAGAATGGTCTTTCTTAAATTGGCAGGAAGCGCCTTTTTTACGCGATTTCCTTCGTAGTTCACTCTGAAGGCCCAGTCGCAGTACAACGACTAGGGCACATGGTGCTTAAAAATGTACAAGGCATACTTGTGGGGTGCACCAGCACTCATCACCCTATACTTCTCCCTGAGTGCCGGTGGCAGATCACACCAGGTGATGTCGGGCACCGTATCGATGCGAGCGAATGTAGGTCTTTTGGGAGCGGGTGTGCTTGAGACGACGGGAGATGGTAGGTTGTCTGGGAGGAAGCTTTCCTCTGGTTTTGGTCGCTGTGTTGTCTCCTGGCATTGTCAAGTCCTCCTCAACGGCATACATGTACACTACATCTTCAGGTGGAGGGGGTGCGCTTGGTGATGGAAGGGGGTCGGAGGTCCCATTCATCACATCCATGCCACCCTCCTGCTCCGGCGTCGGGGAAACAGGGGCATGAACACCGAGCAAATGATGTATACCCGCTATGTCAGCCTCCATCTTCTCCATCCGTCGATCCATCCGTTGATCCATATGTTGCATCCGTTGATCCATATCTAGCATCCGTTGATCCATATGTAGCATCCGTTGATCCATATGTAGCACCCATTGCTCCACATTTAGCATGGTCTCCAGAAGCAAATCTATCTTTGCCAGCACAATAGAGTTCCCGGGGATATCCACACTTATCCCATTCAGCATCCGGTCTAACGAGCTGCTTCTTGTGCATGGCATGTGGACATCTGGGTGGATGGGTGCGACAGAGGATGAGATGGGGGTTCCATGGAGAGAAGCAGCGGCGGCGTCGAAGAAGGGTGGAGGAGGTGACCTGTGGATATCCGGTAGAGGAGAAGCGGCAGCGTCATCGAAAAGGGATGGAGAAAGTGACCTTTGGATTTCTGGGCGAGAAGCAGAGTCATCTAAGAGCAAAGGAGAAAGTGACCCATGGATTTCAGAGGTGGCAGCGTCGTTGGATAGAACTGGAGAAGACTGCCTGTGGGTTTCCGGGAGGGCGGCGGCAGCATCGAGGACGAAGCGTAGAGAAGACGGGCTGAAGATTTCCGGGACAGCGGCGGCAGAGTCGTCGAAGTGTATGGGAGGAAGTGGTCTGCGGATTCGATGGGTTGGCTGCCAATCGTTATGCGTCGATAGTACATCACCGTATATCTTCTTGACATAAAAAGGCTGACGTCTATGAAAACCCTTAGCCTTTGGGGTCAGCAGAAGGTTTTCTTTATTGGCCTTAGCCTGTTGCTTTTGCCGGCAACCGCCTTTCGCCTTTTCTGCATGACAGGCACGGCAGAGGCGAGTGTGTTCCTGCATCCGTAGAATCGGGGTTGATCCATGGAAGCAGATGGCACAATGCAGTATCTGGACAAGGGCAAGTTCAGATAAAGATGATCGAGTGATGGGCTATGCAAAGTGTGTAACCTTTTATGCATGGCGGCGAGGTACAGGTGTTGAAAGTGGGTGTACTCTAATGTGAGTCATTACCGTATAAATACACCATCCATTTTGTGGATTCACTGCACATTAAATACACATCGACTAAACATCGAATATACATTCTTGTGTTTGTATTTCTTTCTACTCGCAGCAATGCCTGTTAAAAAGATTTCCAAGGATCTCAGCATGCGAATTAAGGAGATGTACACGAGCGGACACCGAATTGCTGCTATCCAACGCTGGTTAGCTACTTCTGGCCTCGTTGTGCCAGCAACCACCGTGAGCTATCATGCACACGGAAAAAACAGAGAACGCAAAAGGGCACCAAGGGTAACTAACGCGTAAGTATATTTATACAAATTTTTATATAAAAAAAATGTACTGTAGATCTACAGTACTGTATCTAATATCTTTGTTATTTCTCCAGATTTATATTACAACAGTATATATATTTTTTATATTTATATTTATATTACAACAGTATATATATTTTTTATATTTATATTTATATTACAACAGTATATATATTTTGTATATTTATATTTATATTACAACAGTATATATTTTTTATATTTATATTACAACAGTATATATATATATTTTATATTTATATTACAACAGTATATAAATTTTTTATATTTATATTACAACAGTATATATTTTTTTATATTTATATTACAACAGTATATATATATATATTGTATATTTATATTTATATTACAACAGTATATATATTTTGTATATTTATATTTATATATTGCTGCATATTAATAGAACAATATATTTTCTTTACATTATAGGGAGACAACTCTTCTGGTGGACAAAATAAGTGAGAAGAATGATGAGAAGAGTGCATTAAGGGTCAAATACACTCTCCATGAAAAGCACAATCTCACTGTATCCGAGACCAGCATAAAGAAGATGTGGCGCAGCATTGGATGGAAATATGGACGTGTGAGGTTAGTACTGGACAGTACAGGAGGTAAAAGTGTTGTTTAGGAAACTGTACTGTACCGCTAAAATTATTTATTCCTTGTCATTACAGACCGTACCCCATGATACGGGACGTAAACAAAATAAAAAGAGTGGTCCAGGCCCAGGCATGGATCGACAGTGGAGAAACTTTCCAGGATTGCATCTTCACTGACGAGTCTACTGTGTCGCTGGAGAGATTTGCAAGCTTTGCATTCCACAAAAAAGGCCGCATATCTTTGAAGCCGCGGCCAAAACACCCCGTGAAGCTGCATGTGCGGGGTGCCATCTCTAGGCGTGGACCAGGATGCATTGTCATCTTTGAAGGTAAAATATATAAAATATAATGTAGCCTTATGCACTGTACTTTACTAGTGTAGCCTTACTGTATGCACTGTACTGTACTATTGTGCAGTTTTTTGAGCACTTTTCTTTTCTTGCTATAGGAATCGTGAATAAAGCTTTCTTCCAAGACAACATTGTCCCTGAAATAGTGCAATACATCACACGCGAGTTCCTGAATGGTCACCGCTTCTACCAGGACAACGATCCGAAGCACAAAGCATCAACAGCGCATATCCTTGAGCGCGGTATCAACTGGGTGAAGACGCCAGCGGAGTAAGTGCGGTAACCGTGTCTCATTTTTTTCCCACTGTTTTTACTGTGTACTGTATCTCTTAAACTAATTGTCCTTTTTTTCCAATGACAGATCGCCAGACTTCAATCCGATCGAAATGGTCTGGCATCAGCTGAAGGACCATATCCGTAAAGTGGTGAAGCCATCCAAAAAGGACGAGTTGTTGAAAGGCATAATGAGTTTTTGGAATGATGTACTCACCGTGGAACGCTGCCATAAATATATAGACCATATTGCGACTGTGTTGCCCATTGTGATCGCGCGTAATGGGCAAGCATCAGGAAATTAGTACTGTACTGTAGTATTGTAAGTACAGTATGATACAGGTCAGTATGACACAGATTTTTTTGTTCCTAATAGTCAGAGTATACATTAGTTCCAGTTTTTTCTTTACAGAGAGAGCAGCACCAGCCATCTGGTTTCATAGTATTTAACAGTAGTCAGGAAAAATGTAGAAGATAAATGGGCAGTCTTTAAAACATTGTTAGAAAAGCACACTTATCAGTGTATACCCTTGGGAAATAAGTATAAAAGAAATTAGTCAAAACCAATGTGGCTGAATAAACAGGTAGGGGAGGAAATGGACAAGAAGAGGAAGGCGTTTAGATTCTTTAAGTCAGAAGGGACAGAGACATCGTATTAGAATTATAAGGAATGTAACAAAAATTGCAAAGGGGCAATTAAATTAGCAAAAATGGATAATGAAAAAAGGATTGCAATAGAAAGTAAGGTCAACCCTAAAAAGTTCTTTAAGTACCTTAATAACAAAAAAATGAGAAAAGAAAATATAGGACCCTTTCAGTGTGAGATGGGTAGGCAGATTATTGGAGATAAAGAGAACGCAGAGGTATTAAACAAATTCTTTGCCTCTGTGTTTACCAGGGAAGAATCAAGTTCAATAGTAGCCCCACAGGAGGAAGCCACAACCTCCATATTAATGACCAATTGGTTAACTGAGGAAGAAGTTCATAAGCGACTTGAAAAAATTAAAGTAAATAAGGCACCTGGCCCCGATGGCATACATCCAAGAGTTCTCAAGGAGTTAAGCTCAGTAATAGCAAAATCATTATATTTAATATTCAAGGACTCCATTTCCACAGGCTCAGTACCACAAGATTGGCGTAAAGCAGATGTGGTGCCTATATTTAAAAAGGGAGCTAGATCACACCCGGGGAATTACAGACCTGTAAGCCTGACTTCAATAGTAGGGAAACTACTTGAAGGTTTAATACGGGATAATATTCAGGAATACCTAATGGAAAACAAAATTATTAGTAATAGTCAGCATGGATTTATGAAGGATAGATCTTGCCAAACTAACCTTATTTGTTTCTTTGAGGAGGTAAGTAGGAATTTAGACCAGGGTAATGCAGTTGATGTGGTCTACTTAGATTTTGCAAAGGCTTTTGATACGGTTTCACACAAGAGGTTGGTGTACAAAATAAAGAAAATTGGACTCAGTAATAATATATGCACCTGGATTGAAAACTGGTTAAAGGACAGACAACAGAGGGTTGTCATAAATGGAACTTTTTCAGGTTGGGCTAAAGTCCTGAGTGGAGTACCTCAAGGATCGGTACTGGGACCCCTGCTTTTTAACTTGTTTATTAATGACCTTGAGGTTGGGATCGAGAGCAAAGTCTCCATCTTTGCTGATGATACTAAATTGTGTAAGGTAATAGAATCAGAGCAGGATGTAATTTCTCTTCAGAAGGACTTGGAGAGACTGGAAACGTGGGCAGGTAAATGGCAAATGAGGTTTAATACAGATAAATGTAAGGTTATGCATTTGGGGTAACGGAATAAAAAGGCGACTTACAAATTAAATGGAGATATATTGGGGGAATCCATGATGGAGAAGGATTTAGGAGTGCTTGTAGATAGCAGGCTTGGCAATAGTGCCCAATGTCATGCAGTAGCTGCAAAGGCAAACAAGATCTTATCTTGCATCAAACGGGCAATGGATGGAAGGGAAGTAAACATAATTATGCCCCTTTACAAAGCATTAGTAATACCACACCTTGAATATGGAGTACAATTTTGGGCACCAATCCTAAGAAAAGACATTATGGAACTAGAGAGAGTGCAGAGAAGAGCCACCAAATTAATAAAGGGGATGGACATTCTAACTTATGAGGAGAGGCTAGCTAAATTAGATTTATTTACTTTAGAAAAGAGGCGTCTAAGAGGGGATATGATAACTATATACAAATATATTCAAGGACAATACAAGGAGCTTTCAACAGAACTATTCATCCCACGGGCAGTACAAAGGACTCGAGGCCATCCCTTAAGGTTGGAGGAAAGGAAATTTCACCAGCAACAAAGGAAAGGGTTCTTTACAGTAAGGGCAGTTAAAATGTGGAATTCATTACCCATGGAGACTGTGATGGCAGATGCAATAGATTTGTTCAAAAAAAGGTTGGACATCTTTTTAGATGGGAAAGGTATACAGGGATATACCAAATAAGTATACATGGGAAGGATGTTGATCCAGGGATTAATCCGATTGCCAATTCTTGGAGTCAGGAAGGAATTAATTTTTCCCCTTAATGGGGTTTTTTGTTTGCCTTCCTCTGGATGAATAAGTAAGTATAGATCTAGAATAAAGTATCGGTTGTCTAAATTTAGCATAGGTTGAACTTGATGGACGTACGTCTTTTTTCAACCTCATCTACTATGTAACTATGTAACTATGTAACTATACAGTAGTTCCAGTTTTTTCTTCACAGAGAGAGCAGCACCAGCCATCTGGTTACATAGTTTTTAACAGTAGTCAGAGTATACAGTAGTTCCAGTTTTTTCTTTACAGAGAGCAGCACCAGCCATCTGGTTACATACTGCTGCGGCCAAGTTTATTCGAGCATTTGCCCGTTCTTGGCCGCAGCAGTAGCCTGGCGCGCGCCCGAGAATGACGGGCGCGCGCCGAAGCAGTGGAAGAGCGCCCTCCGATCGGGGCGCTCTCCCTACCGCTGCCGGGTCCGCCGGGTCCCCCGGAACCCCCTGCCGCCGTCCCGCGATCGCGGGACACCAGGGCTTCCTCGGGGAGCCCTGGACGCGCGTGCAGGGGGCACACGCTCCCGAAGAAGCGTGACCGCGCGTCTATGACGCGCGGCACGCCGAGGGGCGGCCACTAGCAAGCCGGGAAATCTCCCGGCTTGCGGATCTGGCCGCAGTGCGATAAACTGTGTCGCCACTGTAGTATTTAACAGTAGTCAGAGTATACAGTAGTTCCAGTATAGACTAGTTTGACAGTAGTACAGTCACTGCCTACTAACTGCTCAATTGTTTTCTTTCCAGAGAAATCAGCACCAGCCATCTACTGTAGTACTACAGTACACATCACACAATGCCATACAGTAATACAGTACGCACATACAGTAACTGCACTAGTTTTTTTTTGTCGTTTCAGGAAAAAAGTGTGGCCTGGAGGGAGGTGGGGTGTTGTGTCCAGTCTAATCTGTTTGTACAGTCAAATGTACAGTATATAAACAGCAGTAATGATGTACACAAAACCTCTCCTCTCTCAATGAACTACTGTACTGTACACAGAATGAGGAACAAGATAAAGACGGAAAAAATAATATTACTATATATAAATATATATATATATATTATACATTAAGGATATATTAATAAATAATAATCTTACACTGGCGACACACTTTATTCGAGCTCGGCTAGTCCCACGAATTCGGGTATACTCGGGTGTATTGAGGTTTGTGACTGTTTTCTGCCCGAGTGCATTGCGTTATTTTCCAGGCAGGGATTGAAGCATTTTATTCCCGCTGGCTGCAATACTGCACAGTATATATATATATACTGCATTACAATTCATGAATTTATGCCATCTGGTAGACACGCGAAGCATTGCAGCCTATTAAATCCTAATCATTATCATTTAACAGATCAGCCGCCCGTCAGCCAGGCATGAACCATGGCTGGGAAGGCAAACGCAAGGGGGCTTGTCAGAGGTGAGGAGCGGCGCATTCCAGGTATCTGCCAGGTACAAACTGGGCATTTGCTCGAATAAAGTGTGTCGCAGCAGTATACTATAAATGTGCATTATTCATGTTTCTCCATGTTTTACAAATGTTTTCTAAATGTTTATCCAATTTCAATGTGCCAGAAGAACTTAATAAAGACTGCATTATGTATTATTCATGATTATTTTTATATTTGTATTTTTTGGTTCCTGATAAAATAAAATTAATATTTATTCACATTCCTGCTAATCATAATCATTGACAACAACCACCCCCCCCACCCCTACAGTACACCAATGAATAAGAATGAATGACAAAACAACATGAATCAGTTAATGTTTTTTTTTAACTCTCAATTCTCACAATGCTGTGCAAATCAGATTTACATTTCAAAATCGAGAAGGGATTTTCCAAAGCGTTACCGTAAACAAAGCCTCAAAAGGTTGGGGGGGGGGTGAGTCATGTGCAGTAATCAGCTAGCTCCCATCTCAAAGAGGATTACACGCAGGCGCACTGACGCTTTGTAGCTCGGCTATGGACGGATTAAGAACACAATGGCAATATTCAGAAAATCAATGACTCTGTGGAGAGGGGGGGGGGGTTGGGTGAGCAGCAAGCTCCCATCTCTAAAAGGATTAGAGTACACGCAGGCGCAGTGGTGCGATTGACGCTCGGCTAGGGATGGATTAAAAACACAATGACTAACTAACTTCAGAAAATTAATGACTCTGTGGAGGTGTCTGTTGATAAGAGTTTGTGTGTGCGTGGGGGAGGGATGAAGGATTAGTTGTGCAGCAGTTCAAAGAAATTACATAGAGTAGAGTACAGTAATTTCAAAAGGCAGTTCATCATAATACTGTAATTTGATCCCTACACTCCCCAAATACAGTACATAAAAAGCACACAAACCAACCATGTGCAGGCAAACGCACAGATTGAATATCGTGATATCAAGATTGTTTTTGCAGGCTTGTGGATAAAATAACAGTTAAAAAATCATAATTAAAAATTTTGGGGGGCACTCAAGCAAGCAGTGGTGGGTGAAGTTACAGGCGCATGAGCAGGAATCAACTAGCTCCCATCCGAAAGAGGATTACACACAGGTGCACAGAGAGGTGATGCTCTGTGAAAATCAAATTCGAGAAGGGATTTTCCAAAGCGTTGCCGTAAACAAAGCCTCAGAATTCCAATCTCAAAGAGAATTACACACAGGCGCAGTGAGGCTTTGTAGCTCGGCTATGGACGGATTCAGAACACAATGGCAAGATTCAGTAAATTAATGACTCTGTGGAGAGGGGGGGTTGGGTGACTTATGCGCAGAAAGCAGCAAGCTCCCGTCTCTAAGAGGATTAGAATACACGCAGGCGCAATGAGGCGATAGAGGCTCGGCTAGGGACGGATTAAAAACACAATGACTAACTAACTTCAGAAAATTAACGACTCTGTGGAGAGGGGGGTTGGGTGACTCATGCGCAGTAAGCAGTTAACTCCCACCTCAAAAAGGATTACACGCAGGCGCAGTGAGACTTTGTAGCTCGGCTATGGACGAATTAAGAACCCAATGACAAGATTCAGAAAATTAACGACTCTGTGGAATTTCCAATCCTTGAGCTAGCCTTGTGTGTGTTCTTGGGGGAGGGGGCTACAGGGTACAGCTGCATGAAGTTCAAAGCTAAAGACATACTTTAATTTCAAAAGGCAGTTCATCATAATAATACACCCCCAAATACAGTACATAAAAAGCACACAAATCAACCATGTGCAGTCAAACGCACAGGGTCGCAGTCAAAAGCTACAGCACAGATCGAATATCGTAATACAGTAAGAGGGTTTTTGCAGGATTGTGGAGAAAAATAAATAAATTATAATATAAAAAAAAAAAATTCACTCACTCAAGCAAGCAGTGGTGGGCGAAGTTACAGGCGCATGCGCAGTAAATTCCTGCTGTCAAGCAGGAATGTGATTGAAACCAGACACACATTCAAAGGAATGGCGTGGGAGAGATGTACTGCATCGTAGAGAAGATAAGAAGTTGAAATACCCTGCAGTGCTGTTAATTATCCTGAGCGAGGGGAGAGCGCTGTATATGCCGAAATGTGACACTGTTACAGTACAGTACACGCCTATGCGTTTCAACAATTTTCAAATGAGACATACTGTACTGCAGAACAGCACTACACATGCATGTATACTTTAAATATGCAAATTTACAATTACTGCGCGCGCACACACAGACTGTGTACTGACGTAGGTTGAACCGCGAAGGTATTAGACTTCCAAGACAACAGCTCGCAAACGCCCCCCTGAGTTTTTACACGGCATTGCAGTATTGCAGACAGCGAGAATAAAATGCTAATATCACGAGCGCGAAAATAACGCAGTTCACTCTGTGCGAAAACCACAAAAACCCGCACCTAGCCGGGATAATCTCAGAACCGCGGATCTAGCCGACTTAGACTCAGGTCGGCCGCCATTGTACACAGCCCTATGGGCAATCACTGCTACAGAGCTGGGCAGAATAATTATAACCTCAAAGTATAGAAGGAGCCACTCACACTGAAGAGATGTCTGCCTGGCTATTAAGTTGTATTTGCACAAAACAGCCGCAGATTAAATAGAATGTTGCAATTTGAAAATGAACAAACTAGCAAAAAACCTGCTAGTAATAGAACAAAACAGCCACACGTGAAATAAATAAAATATTGTAGTATTAAATGAGCAAGTAACACAAGTAGAAATGTCAAAATGAGGCAGCCCAGCTGTATGATATTCTAATAGGCATAGTAAAGCCTTAATTGCAGAATAAATAAATTGAAAATGATCTTGCTGTCCTGATTTAATGTCCTATAAAGATGAAAGTCCAGTAACAAATACTTAAAGAAAAAATAATTGTTGCATATATAGGCTAATGTCCAGTTTCAAAACTGCAAAATATAATGAGCTTGGTGTATATAAGTGCATCATAAGCACAAAATGGTATTATACTTATCGTCTCTACAGTGTCCTCCAGTTGCTGTGTGGGACCTGGAGTATACAGTAATTATAGGTCTTGATTGCATGATCGGTAGATAAAGCTGATACAGCAGTTGTCACTGTGATGAACTGCAAACAGATTAAACACCCTGGATGGTCTGGCGTCACAGCATAGTTGAAGCAGGGCACACAGGTACTGACGATCCTGATTGCAGCATCTGTAGCCAGGATCCCTACCCCTTCACAACATCCAGTGTGTCCATATATCAGGAACACATCTCTGACATATACGTGGGGTGTGGAAAGCTTCAGTGTATGCTTCCATTAGTGCCGCCCGAGCGCCTCCATAGCCCCAGGCACGTCCTTCAGTCAGCTGTAGCACATCATACCAGGAATAGCAGCAGTCTACCAGCAATAGCAACGTGGATAGGATATCACATAGAGCCTCCAGGAGCAGGACAGCGCGGTATCACATGGAACCTCCAACGTCCGTTTCGCCTATTGGTTTCTTCCGGGAGTTTAAGGGGGGAAAAACAGCTTGCGCGATCGGGCGCAAAAACGCACTGCATAGTACATAGCTTCCAGAGAGAGGCCCACAGAGCGTTGCACTGAAAGCATTGCACTCAGAGAGGCCCGCAGAGCGTTGCACTCAGAGAGAAGCCTGCGGAGCGTTACACTCAGAGAGACACGCAGAGCGTTGCACTGGGAGAGGCCCGCAGAGCGTTGCACTGGGAGGGAGGCCAACAGAGTGTTGCACTGGGAGAGAGGCCCTCAGAGCATTGCACTAGGAGAGGCCAACAGAGCGTTGCACATGGAGAGAGGCCCGCAGAGTGTTACAGTCGGGAGGCCCGCCGAGCGTTACACTCAGAGAGGCCCACAGAGCGTTACACTCAGAGAGGCCTACAGAGCGTTACACTCGGAGAGGCCCACAGAGCGTTACACTCAGAGAGAGGCCCGCAGAGTGTTACACTCAGAGAGAGGGCCCCAGAGCGTTACACTCAGAGCAAGGGCCGTAGAGCATTGCACTCGGAGACGTGCAGAGCGTTGCACTCAAGAGGGATCCGCAGAGCATTGCACTCAGAAAGAGGCCCGTAGAGTGTTGCACTCAGAGAGGGGCCAACAGAGCTTCGCTCTCAGAGAGGGGCCGCAGAGTGTTAAAGTCTCTCTCTCACAGACTAATAAAAGAAGATGCAGAAATGACAAGTGAAGGCAGTGCGGGGTAGAGGTGGGAGAAGTTCCTTATTCATGCCATTTGGGGTCATGGTCTCTAGGCGTCTTATCCACTGTGACTCCTTCTGTAGACGGCATCTTGTGGTTTTGCCTCCAAGACGGTTCTTATTAACCCCATCAATAACTTGATACCGTAGTTGGCTCTAGTGAATTGCATAGTTGGTTCTGGTGATTGGGGCATATACTAGGGGACTCCTTTAACCTAGGGACCCCTGACTGTACCCGGGATACACATATCCTCATGCCCCCCTTTTACCTCTGTGCTGAAGCAGGGAGACCTGGCGGTGAGTCGCATAACTGCATTCCAGGGAGGATTTTGACAGAACATTTGTGTCTGTCCCCGGGAATTTGACCTGATTCTTGTATACATTTTTGGGGTGGCCAGCAAATCTGGTCCCCTTCTACTTAAACACAATCCGACAACACCTTTACTGCAAAACCCAACCTGAAACTCATAGCCTCATAGGGGGCTATGCACTAAGCTCAATGGCTTTGCGCTCTGATTTGGCCAAAATATAGGTTAGTTAAAAAGTGAAGCCAAGGATGCACTAAGGCCTTGAGGCCATTTTTTTTTTTTATAACTCTCATTTTTATTAGGTATTACAGAGCATACATAATATCACCACCTATTGGCATACGTTACAGAATACCCAATTTTGTCATCAAAACAGTGACACGTAGACAGGACATGAGACAGACGTAACAAACCACACGTAAACCACATCACTAAGACGGACAGGACAAACTAGACTGGGGTGAGACACATTAGGGTGGGTGGGGGTGGGGGGCACCTGTAACTGCTGCATCGGAGCGGAGGATCTGCTATTAGCTCTATGTGTACGCTAGGGTGTGTTGTGGATATCCCGGTGGTTCTATGTTCTCCGTCGCTATGTCATCATCTCGTCTGGTCTGCTTTGTCCAAGGAGAACGCATTTATCTATATTAATGCAAAATTGTGGCGGCGTCCACCCCCGGGATGTCTGTTTGGGCCAGCCATGGGGCCCATACGTTTAGAAATTTGGAGCCAGAGTCGTTGATCCAACTCGTCAACTGTTCCATCTGGCAGACATGCCAGATTCTGTTCCTGATTTTAGCTATAGTGGGTAATTCCTGTTGTCTCCATACTGCTGCGATCTCACACCTCGTGGCGGTTGCGAAATGTGCAACCAATTTGAGTGTCGCGTTAGACACGTCCTGAGGCCGTCTGCCCACGAGGAACAGCCACGGGTCCAGGGGGATCTCCAAGTTGAGGATTCTTTCTAGCCAATCTCTAATAGATTCCCAAATCGGGACCACTTTCGGGCAAGACCACAGCATATGTTTTAAATCAGCCGTTTCCCCACACTGTTTTGGGCAGAGCGGGGAATAGCTCTTGATAAATTTAGATAATTTCAATGGGGTATGGTACCACCGCATTAGGACTTTATATGCGTTCTCCTTCAACGTGGCACAAATTGAGCTTTTGGCAGCTGCCTGTAATATCTGATCCCATTCCTCGTCCTCTAGTGTCTCCCCTAAATCTGTCTCCCAATGTCGCATGTATTTCAGTCGGGGGGCGTCGGAAGTCTTCGGACAGACTACCTCCCTGTACATCCGAGAAGTTAGTCCTCTTGTGTCCGTCTCTCTGGAACACAGCTGTTCGAAATTGGTTCGTGCTGGGCGAACCGGGAATCTATTATAGAAAGCCCTAACCTGGAGGAATCTAAATAATTCTGTGTTGGGTAGCTTTTTCTCATCCTTAATCATATCGAACGTCTTGATATATTTACGTCCTTCCAGGTCCTTTAATCGTAAGTACCCCGCTTGCGTCCATTTTACAAATTTGTCACCTAACAGCCCTGGAGCAAAATCCGGATTTCCCACCAGGGGGGTCATCAACGACTGACGTGTGGTCAATTTAGCTTTAAATTTAGATGACTCCCAGACCGCTAGCGAGTTCGCAATTGCGCAGAGTGGCATCCCTAATGATTTCTTACACTGTTTTGGAAGCCAAATCAGATCGTGCAGTTTTACTGGCGCACAGCATTCTGTTTCTAGGGCCACCCATCTTCTATTTGCTGGGTTCGAGTGCCACTGGACAATTTGGCATAGTTGTGCCGCCTTGTGGTATGCCAACAAGCAAGGTACCGCTAACCCTCCTCTTGTTACTGGTTTTGTCAGTATGCTTTTCGCAATTCGTGGGCTTTTTTTATTCCAAATAAATTGAATAATGCGAGCCTGCAGCGTGAGGACCTCAGTCCTAACAAGAGGTATTGGGAGGGCTTGAAACAGATATAGTAGTTTAGGCAGCAGGTTCATTTTGACACTGTTGATCCGCCCAAACCACGATATGCCATAACCCGCCCAAACCCTGAGATCTTCCTTCAGTTTCTTCATTATTCTGGGGAAATTTGCTTTATATAGTGTGTTGTAGTCCTTTGTGATATACACCCCTAAATATTTGATAGCGGAGGGTTGCCATTTAAAATTGAAGTTGAGCTCTATCAATTTTTCGACCGGCTTGGGTAGATTGATGTTAAGCGCTTCCGACTTGGCCTGGTTAATTTTAAACCCCGACACCAAGCTGAAAGTTCCCAAGATCGCAAAGACGTTGGGCAAGGAGGTGAGGGGCTTTGACAGTGTCAAGATTACATCGTCGGCGTATAACGCTACTTTATGATGCTGCTCCCCTATATCTATCCCTGTTATATCTGGGCTTGCTCTGATATGAGCCGCTAACGGTTCTATGCAGAGGGCAAATATTAACGGTGAAAGTGGGCAACCTTGTCTTGTCCCGCTACGGATGTTGAATATCTCCGAGGGGAATCCTTGGTGTCTCACCCTTGCAGTGGGACCATTGTAAAGGGCTAGTATTGCCTCTAGAAGGCGCCCCCCGAACCCAAATGCCCCCAGCGTCTCCCTGAGGAAGGGCCAGTCAATCCTATCAAAGGCCTTTTCGGCGTCCAGACTCAACAACATAGACGGAATATTTTTATTTTTTGCCAAATCAATCAAATCTACAATCCGCCTAGTATTGTCTGCCGCCTGCCTGCCCTCAATAAAGCCTACTTGATCCGGGTGAATCAACCCCGGAAGGACAATGCCCACCCTGTTAGCTAACAATTTTGAGAAGATTTTAGTGTCTGAATTGATCAGGGATATTGGCCGGTAGCTCTTGACGTCTGCCGGGTCCTTACCGGGTTTGTGGATCACAGAGATAGACGCCTGGAGCATCTGTGCCGGGAGGGGCTCTCCTGCTAGAATCCCGTTAAATAGGGACAACAAGTGGGGAGCCAGAATCTTGACAAATTTCTTATAATATAAATTTGAAAATCCGTCTGGACCAGGGGCTTTAGCGGGTTTAAGGGACTTCATTACCTCTGTTACTTCCTCAAGGGTGAAGTCACCCTGGAGTGCCTCCCTATCCTCCCTGCTCAAGGTAGGCAGATTTGCCTCTTTTAGGAATTTGTTCAAAGTTGCTGCGGTCTTTTGTGTGTGGCTGACCTTATCACCGTCGTATAATGTGGCGTAATAATTCTTAAACACCTCCACTATTTGTCGAGGATCGGAGGTAAGGTCCCCCCCCTGAGATTTGATGGATGCTATACGGTAATTTGGAAGCTTGTTTCGGAGCTTATTGGCTAATAAGGTATCTGGCTTGTTGGCTTTCTCATAGAATCTGCGCTTTGACCATGCCAACTCCTTCTCGGCCTGAGAGGTCAGGACCAGGTTAAGTTTAATTTTAGTGTCGCTCAGTTCTTTCCAAACCAAATTATCCTTGTGCGTTTTGTGTTGAGCAGTGAGATGTGCCAATTTCTCACGTAGCTCTTTTACTCTCGCCTCTTTTGCTCTCTTTCTTTTTCCTGCTATGGTCATCAACACCCCTCTCATGGTAGCCTTATGAGCCTCCCAGAGCGTGGATTGAGCCGACACACTGCCTTTGTTGTCCTTAAAATATTCTTGGATTCGCTCACCAATCTCTTTTGCAGTTACGGGGCATTTAAGGAGGAGTTCGTTGAGCTTCCAGTTTGCTCCCGGTCTGTCTAAGGCGTCTAATGTGCACCGCAGCTCTACCGGTGCATGGTCGGACCACGAGATTCCATGTATCTGCGTGTGCCCTACCACTGGGACCACTCTATTGGACACCAGGAGGTAATCTATCCGACTGTAGCGATTGTGTGGGTGGGAGTAAAAGGTATATTCCCGTGCATTAGGATGTTGTTCCCGCCAAATATCAATTAGCTGACAATCTTGCATACCCTTATGTATGGTTAGTACGTCCTGTTTGTGGGATAGGTTAGGTCTCGTACATCTGTCCAGGTCAGAGTCTAGTGTGCGGTTAAGGTCGCCTGCTATGAAGATATGTCCCTTTGCGACAGTGTGTAGTTTATTAAAGAACTGTGTAAAGAATGTAGCGCTCGTCTCGCATGGGGCGTAGACTGACACCAATGTCAGAGGTTGACTCTGTATCATCCCCGTAAGGATGATATAACGACCTTCTGGGTCCGTATATTGTTTATTTATATCTAACGCCAGTTTATTGTGTACTAAGATAGCCACTCCTCTTTTCTTTGCCTTGTTAGAGGCCAGGTAAAAAGTTCTGTAATTTTTGTCTAGATATTTCGGGTGATTGGAGTGTGAAAAGTGGGTTTCTTGTAGAAAAAGTATATCGGCTTTCAGGCGGCTATATTCTTTAAATGCGATTCTACGTTTTACCGGGCTGTTAAACCCTTTGACATTGTGTGTAATCATTATTAGTTCATTACTCATCCTTGTCTGCAGAAGAGGTGTGCTCCAATGGCGAGGTCATCTGGGCCGTTCGTTGGTCCGCCTACTCCAAGAACTTCAGGGGATCTGTAGTTCTCCATCTTCCTGTAGGTTGGTGCACTATGGGGGGGAAGATACATGAGGGGAGGGGGGGAACATCCAGACAGACATAAACAACACATATAAACAGTGGTCTCAGAGCCTCGGTACCCGTACCCCGGCTGTGAGACCATCGCCCTTGGGTACTCAGTGTAGGCGGCCAGGTACTCCCTCCCTCCCTGCCCCCCTCCCTCCCTCACTGGAATCCCCTCCCAAGGGACTTTGCCGGTCATTGGGGTTGGTGTCCTTTCCCGCTCCGGCTGTCGGTCCATGCAGGAACAAAAGCAGGCTCGAACCCCGCTATCCGGCCTCCCTCCTATAAACTCTTCAAACAACAACTAGCAAACAATGCTTTCCTATGATCATTCCTTTGCCCTGCGTACTCCACTTTACGGTAACCTGCCTCTCCCCCTAGTAATACATTATCCTTGTACTCCTAATTGGAGCTAATAATCCCGCCTCTGTGTCTGTGTGGCGCCTCCGGCCTTTGCTTGGCCTGGACCCATGTATCCCTCCACTTTCAGTGGCTGTTGACCTCAATGAGCGGGACCACCATATACAGAGATAAACCGACCACCCCGGAATCGAGCCTATATTGGTTACCTGGGGCCTTTTGATCTACTTCAGGTTCTCGCTCCCTCCCTTCTATCTTCTTGTGTGTGTATTACCTTCTCACCTCTATCTTTCTCTTATTTAACCACTTCCCCGTCTCTGATCCCTCTCCAACATTTCCAGAACTTCTTCTCTTAAGCTAACCTTCTCTTACCTTCCACTATTTCACATCCCCCTCCTTTCCCGATAACCTACCTACTCCTCTCTACTTCACCTCCCTACTCCTCCTCTCTCCGCTCCCTCCTCCAACCCATCTACCTACTACTTCCCTCCTTCTAGCCACCTATCCTAAACCACCTACTTAATCTACTTACCCCATCCTATCTCGCCCTATTACACGTCCCCCTCCTTCCTTTCCACCTCACTTTCCCCTCTCTCCCCTCTATTACCCACCCTATCTGCGCTACCCGTGCCCCTCTTATCTGTTTCTCCGGCTGACTGAGCTCTCTCCCCACTGCCCCCCTCAGCTCCGTAATGAATCACATCCACCAAAGATTCTTTTATTGTCCGCCGGTGCAGTCCATGTCGATCCCTGCGTAGTGCTCCGTCGCCGTCTCTTTCCGGCTTCCTGGTCTGTGTGCAGGTGTCTGGGATCTCCGCTGCTCCCGGTGGTCCCTGCCTCTCAATGTCGGCTCCCTCACTCGCCGGCGCTTGCTTCCGGCTCCTCAAGATGACGTCGCGGCCAGGATCTCCTCTGCTCCTCGCCACCTCCAAGATGGCCGCTCCGGGTCCCGCCCCTTCCGGTGACGTATTTCCTCTGGACGCCATTTTGGATTTGACAACTCACCGACGCGGATGCATCATCTACTTGGCTTCCCGCTCACCTCGATCTTCCCGCCTTCCTGGTTCTGCGTTCCATGGTGCCTGCGCTATCTCCGCCATCTTGGGTGCCCTGCCATCTCCACGAGGTAAGTCCAAAAGAGTTTTTTAACAGGTGCCCGACATCCCGGGTATGCGGCATACACCAGCTCCGGTAGGGGGGGGGGGGTGCGAGGTCCATTAGTCCAGGGCAAAGGTATATATTTCTTGACTTTTTGAACATTAAACTGACAACTTTATTAAAGCACAAACTGTGGTGAAACATAGTAATTATACGTTTCCTCATCCTAGAGTGGCCCCTTCATCAGCTGTGCTTCCGACTGTGGTCCAGGATGGTCCCGGGGCCGGCTCTTCCGTCTCGGAGGCCGTGGGGGTCAGCCGCAGCCCCAGCTTCTTAAGGAACGCCTCACCTTCTCCAGGGGCTTTCATACTGATTGGGCGTCCATTTTTAATCACCATCAGCCCGAAGGGAAACAGCCAACGGTAGCGGATGGCCTTATCCCTGAGGCATTTAGTTATGGGCCACAGCTCTCTTCTTCGGGCTAATGTAATTGGGGCAATGTCCTGGAATACTGCAATTTTGGTGCCCTCAAATTCTCTCAGGGGTGCATTCCTTGCGTGCTGCAGCACCGCTTCCCTGGTCTTATAGTGATGGAGCCGCACTATAATGTCCCGCGGTCGTTCTGTTGGTTGTGGTTTTGACCGGAGCGCCCGATGGCATCTATCCATTCCCAGTTTATCTTGCGGGGAATCCGGGCACATATGGGCGAGCCACCGCGCCACGAACTCCTCACAGTCTCCCACAGTCTCTGGGACGCCCCGTAGGCGGACATTATTGCGTCGGTCGCGGTTTTCTGCGTCTTCTTGTCTGTCTTTTAATTCGTTAATTTGCGCCTGCAGGTCCGCTGTCTTTTTTGTATTGCGCAGGCCCACCTTGGCGTTAGCATCCACCTTCACTTCAAGCTCCTGCGTTCTTGCCCCCAGGCTCCCTACCTCCTTTCCCAGGGCTCTAATTTCAGCCTGCAACATGGATTTTAAGTCTGTATATAGTCTTTCAAAATCGCAGCGTCTTACCGGCAGAAGACCCTGATCCTCCCCTGTATCCCCCTCCTCCTCCGATTCTGATCCAGTGCGGGAGGTGGGTGCCCTTGCCGCCGTGGCCCTGTTCGGTTTAGCTCTGCCAAAATACTCTGGGAGCCCCTTTTTTTTAGGGGTTTTAGCTATCTTTTTTGACATCCTGGATGTTTAGTTAGTATAAGGTGGTGTTTTTAGTCAAGTCTTGCCAGTTTTGCTATTCGTTTTTTTTTAAAAACTGGGAGTGAGGCACAGAGCTCTCAGTTCAAGCTTCCATGCTCCTTGCTTCCCAGCATGCACCTCCCTTGAGGCCATTTTTTAACGTACCTGCTCAAAATAGCTCAGAACAGCGTACGTGATGCTTTTTTCCCCCTGCTAGCGTTCTGAACCTTTCCGTTCGCTAGCTGATAGAAAAAAAAGCTGCATGTAACATTTGCATGGAGATTTGCTATCTCCATGCAAGACTGGCAGGCGATCGTACACTAAATAAATACATTTTAATAATAGTGTACATGAGCAGGGGGTCTCCCGAGCTGAACCGCATTGGTTTTAGGTCCGAGGACCCCCTACTTCAGGAGTTACAGGCCCCGTTATGGGGTGCCGGTATCCTCTGCACTTTAAAGCTCCCGCGTCACGTGACCGGGACATTTAAATTCTGCAGGGGAAACGGCACCCCATAAAGGGGCCTATATCTCCTGAAGTAGGGGGTCCCCGAGGCCGTTAAGCTCAGGAGACCCCCTGCACATCTACACTAGTATTAAAACACACATAACAATAAACAATAATTCATTACCGTAGCGGCTATCCGCTATGGTAATGAAGCAGCATTAATGTATTTTAAATAATAGTGTGCGGGAGCAGGGGGTCCCCTGAGCTGAACCGCATTGATTTCTGCCTCAGAGACCCCTGCTTCCTGAGTTACAGGCCCCGGTATGGGGCATCGGGTGTCAGTGCCGCCGCCATCTTTATAGTGTCCAAGACGCGACGTGGGCTCTATAAAGATGGCGTCCGCACTGGCACTGAAGCCCCAAACCGGGGCCTGTAACTTGAGAAGCAGGGGGTCTCTGAGGCAGAAATCAATACGTTTCCGCTCAGGAGACCCCCTGCTCCCGCACACTATTAATAAAAATACATTAATGCAGCTTCATTAACTTAGCGGATAGCCGCTAAGGCAATGAAGGGGTTAAGGCACATTAGCATGTTTATTGGGGACAATTGCCCCCAATAAACAACACACATCCCCCCCGCCCCCTAACACATACAGTACAGTAATGGGCAAAATTACTATTATCCACATATGGATAATAATGCATTTGCCCATTTAAAATACATATAAATGACAATAAATACAGTCAAAACATTTAACACTTACTTTTTACAGGCACCCACGATGAATGTTTATTGTTATGTGTGTTTTAATACTAGTGTAGATGTGCAGGGGTTCTCCTGAGCTTAACTGCATTGGTTTCAGCCTCGGGGACCCCCTACTTCAGGAGATATAGGCCCCTTCATCCTCATCTTCATTCTGCCCATGCCCCTCAGGTGCTGCAAAACATGCACAACAATCACAATAGCCAATCACCATAGCGGCTATTAATCGCTACAGTCATTAAGGGGTTAACACACCCTCACCCACCACTCCGGAGGCCTACATACCCTCCCACTCTAACCCCCCACCCTGTGAGGCCTAACCACCCTCACCCACTACACACAAGGGAGGCCTAACCACATACCCTCGGGGCCAATACACCCCCCCCCCCAACACATACAGTACAATAATGTGCAAAATAACTATTATCCAGATATGGATAATATATTATTTGCCCATTATGAAACACATAAAACATGCATAAATCAAAACATGAATTTGTAATCTTAAAATCACTACATTGCATGTTACAATAAATCCAGCATCTATTGCAAATATAAGCCAACAAATCAGCAGCTCCACAAATGTATATGAAATGTCAAACAATTGCATTGAGTGTGTACATGATGCAATTAATCTGTGCATCATGTAACACTATGCAAAATATATGTAACAATAAAATACACTATGAACAATGTCCCCTAACCACCAATGCCATCCTGAAAATCAATTAGAAACTAACCAATATCATTACAATTAGCATCAATAATTAATCCATTTCCTCAAACAATTAAAATACAATACAAATCAATGATACAATTCCCTATTCAATTGCTAAAGCCAAACCATTGCCAAAACAATTCTAATTTAAAGTAACCACCATCATTCTAATCTTACTACCATAAAGAAGCCATTACCTAAATACAAATTACATTATTCACAACAATGTCAAGATAAAGATGCTAAATACATTATCCATATATGAAAAGAACCTAAACATGAGCCAAACAATCAATTATTATCCCT